>NW_020538040.1:118476738-118627560 GCF_003426905.1 Ctenocephalides felis
TAGAATCATGCATCGAAACAGGTTAAAAACATTTTCCGGCTTTTTGAAATCAGTAACTTACGGGTACATCAGACTACATCAAGTAAACTGTTAGGGGACATTTGCGAGTAAGCCTAACCTAGAATCATGCATCGAAACAGGTTAAAAACATTTTCCGGCTTTTTGAAATCAGTAACTTACGGGTACATCAGACTACATCAAGTAAACTGTTAGGGGACATTTGCGAGTAAGCCTAACCTAGAATCATGCATCGAAACAGGTCAAACTACTTTTGAAGAAAATATTGTTTTTGGGTTTTTTAGGAATGACATATATTTATTCTATTATTTATTTACATGACATGGTTTAAGTTTTATTTCTTTAAGTTACATTTTTATTTAAAATAAAATTTCTTACATTTAGCTAATACAATTTAAATAAATTAATATCTGAAATCTTGCTTGCTTTCCAGTCGAGGATGCTTTTCACGAGATAGTAGTGTCGCTGTCATAACACCTTCGCGATTTTGCTCTAATACGCGTTTTGATACATTAGCCAGTAATTGAACATGTCTCTCAGTTCCCTGAATGTGGACCGGAATTTTAGGGTCACTCCATGGACACTCATTGCTTTGTAGATATTGTACTAGATGTTCATGAGGAATATTTAGCGTAAAGGCTGGTTCGGATATATTTGAATAATCATCCATATCTATCATATTAGTATAGTCGGTGCATTCGAAATTTATTTCGGGTGTTTTGTAATCTCTCAATTGCGTCAGGTCTTCCACATTATTACGGTAATATAAGATTTTTCTTATAGCTGAATCTCGTATTTCCTTTTTATTATCAAACAACATTGCTAATAAAATATTTTCTGAGTGAGCATAGTATGCGTTTTCTTTAGCAACATTGTTCACAATTTGTCTCAAATTCGAGTCTAAATATTGCGTCCAGCTAATAAATTTATAAAATAATATACTACCATACACCACAGAGTTGTAATATTTAATGTTAAAGTACATTGGAATATATACTTTCATTACGTAGTTTGCCAGAATTTTCAAATTTTTGGAAGGCTTATTAGTAGTTACATATAACCGAAGTAACCTACTAGCCTTCGTGAGCCAACGGGAATGTGCTATTGGCCCTGGTTTCATGTTAGCTAAGTCTGTCGATACTTCTCCAGAAGCAACTGCTTTAGCTATTTTTATTAAATAACTTGAGTCAGTTGTCGATTCAGCAGGACTTATATCAGCCAAATTTTCAAGTGGGATTGTTTCAAAGTCTTTTACCGGCTGGAAGTATATAGGAAAAAATAAATTATATTGAATTTGAACATAGGGTATTAAAAATAGTAAATATGTTATAACTCACCGGTATATTTTCGCATGTTTCAATTTGTTTGCTTAATATTCCAGTTTTTGTTCGTGGTCCAGTGGTCAATGATTTTTCCAATAGTTAAATAAATGGCGAAGTGGAAGTTCGTTAAAGTGGAGAAGACACACAAACCAATGCAGTGGCCTGTTTAACTGAATTTCAAATCGACGTAAAATACCATTTTTTACGCCTGTATTTGCTGGTTCACCATCGCAACATATGCCTATCAAAGAATCGAGAGCTATTCCTTTATCGGCGAAAAACTCGTTCAATTTGATTACTTTACTTTCCGAATCTTCATTTTCCAATTTTGTGTAACCCAACAATTGGCCATTCGGTTCCTTTAAAATAACTAAATGCGCTTCTTTAATCATTCGTGGGTGAAACTTCTTATCGATTTTTTCCATGGTAATAGAATCATTTTTTCGGCCGTCGAATGAAAATGCTATTAATTCAGAAGAATCATATCGTTTGTGTAGAGCTTGCCTATTTTTCTGCCTCTCGCGAACGCTTTTATTTTTGTCCATAATGACAGGATTGCCCCAATCATCCGTTATGCCCAGGTCACGCAGGATTGCCGTCACCACGCCAGACCCAACTCTATCAGAAATTGCAAATCTGTCGCACATTAAGGCATAGCTTGGAGCCTTATATCTTCGACTATATGGACCACGTTTTATATGAGAAGTATTTTGTAAACTTTCCGAACTGCTTTTAAAATCAAAATCAACATCTGGAGTATATGTCTCACCTGGAGTAATATTGCTAGTTATTGTAGATTCTGATACTTCATCTTCAATTTTTATAATATATTCTGGTATCGTAGATTTCCTCTCATTATGTTGATCCATCATAAACGCTTGTAAATGTTTTGGGATCAATCCACAAGAACACAGTAATCTTCGCAAATCGCATTTGCATTTTCCAATATAAAATAATTCTTTCGTGGATTCTACAAACTCCTGAAATGATGCTTGGGTAGACTTGCTTTTATTTGTACTTTTATATTTATCAATCAATCGGTTCAATTTTCTAGCGATACTTCGTTTCTCCATAATTGGAATATCAATTTTTTCCCACGTCTGAATCAATTTCGTTACCACATTTGGAGTAAATGTTTTATATGAAAACATTTTATTTTGTTTTTTTGATTCTTCGGCCAAATAAAAATAATACCTGATAATTTCCATACTTGTCGGAAGATTTACACCAGTAAATTCTTTTGCTTCCCCAAATGTAATTTGATCATGCGAGCGCATATGATTCAAATTACTAGCACTTGCGCCTGAATTTAAATAAGAATTCGCCATTGATACTTCACGTCTAACTGGAGAACTGAATGAAGATTTATGCGAATTTTCCACATTAATATATTCTTTTCGAAAGTTCGAGAATTATTATAAAAAAATACTAGCGCACTCTGATGGAAATAAATAACAACAAACTAAACCCGATTTAAAAACCCCCGTACAAACTATTAAAAGAAATATAACTTACAATTGGAATTATTCACATGCCTAAATTAATATATTAACTTATTAAAAACAGTATTTTATTGAAAATTTCGCTGGCTAAAGAGTTATTTGCGATATATGGTTTTGAAGTCAAAATTCATTTAAATAACACATATATTTCATATGAAAAGGTGCCCATATCGCTTAATTTTACTTCTATAATGATTCGGCCCACCCTAATATATATATATATATATATATATATATACATATATTTGTAAAAAAATTTTTCAGCTCAACCGTCGAATTAAAAAAAGATTAAATAACAAAATTATTTATTCCATTATACGTTTCGACACTTGATGTGTGTCATCATTCAGTTACACATACCACATACCAAACCAGGAAAAACAGGAAACATTAATTATGATGTAAAAATTGATTTAACACTAAATTTGTGTAAAATAATAAAATACTATTAATTAACAAACGAAAAATAGGAGGAGCACATATTGCTCTCCTATATTTAATGTTGATGGTAGCCAAGCGTTGTGTGCACTGTTCAAGGTTGAAAGTACATTGCAGTGTAGGCAACGCCCGTGTATGGGAGTGGGAGAGATATCTCTCTTGCAGATTAACGCCATGTGCAGAAAAGGTTTTCAGATAGGGACTATACATAGATTCAATGTAACTTAATCATTATTTGATTGAGCACCAGGATGTATATAAACGGAGTTAATTTACAAGAATATCCTAGGCATAAACTTTATTCTTTATTTTTGAATATGTTCTTCTTTTTTGATTGCAATATAAGTTTATGATCTTTTTGAATTATTGTTGCTGGGCTTTTAAGTTAAATTTTGAGTGCATGAAGAGAGTTCTAGTAACTTCTATCTCTTGTTTGGTATTTATTATTCGGATCAATTCTCAATATTTTAGTTAATTTTTAGTTGGTATAGATAATGTCTAAATTATATTTAAATTTTCTAGAAATCTAGAAAAAAATATATATAATTTAGATAGTTTTTTGACATGACAACACACACACACATAATAGGAGTCTGTGCCCTAAGGCAGGTCTGTGAGCTAAAACTCGACCTCAAATCGGAATAGTGTGTGCTATGTAAATGCCATTTCATTTTGCAGTGCTGCAACTGGGCTATTTTTGAATACAAGAAAGCGAGGCTTGGACTCACACCTCCCTGTCCACACAAGACATTGAACAACCGTATATATATATATATATATATATATATACTAGCAGACCCGGCAAACGTTGTTTTGCTAAATAAGGTATATTCTAAACCATTTCTAGAGAATCAAAAATATTAATACTTTAAGTGCATAAGGATGTGTTGTTTGAATGCTGTATACAATTAGGTATGATAAAAACAATAAACCCCATTAGTTTGTCTATATTTTGTCAATACAATCAAACTGCAAGTTTTATACACTTTCTATAGAAAACATCGTATAATCCAATCCGAGTCTTTCGGCTTATTAATTACGTTTCAAGTTTTTCAGATTCTTTTTGGATTCTGGATTTTGTGTATAATTGTAAATAATACTACTGAGCTTATACAAATTTTTCAAATTTTTGCGAGGAGAGATAAAAAATGAATTAAGTATTTCTTTTTCGACCTGCTTTTTGAAAAGTTTCAAGTTACATTCGATGAATTAAAGTAAATTTAATAAAAAGTATATATGTAGAGCAGGGCGAGGCACAAAGGTCCAATTTGACTTTGAGCAAATATAAACTATATTGTGAAAACCATAACAATTATATCACAACAAATAAGACATATCAAACGAACAATTATCTTACTACGTTCAGTAAACTGACTTCTACTTCATCATTGTAGAAATGTGCTTTTTTGATGTCTTCCAAAAATTTGTTATCTAGACCTTTTTATCCTATATGCGGGGTAACTTGTAACGGGCAGGTGGCAAAAGGTTTAAAGCCTTATTATAATTTTAAAGGTATTTTACAGAATAATTACATTTTTAACTAATGCTAAAACTACCAACGGAAGAAAATACTTTTATTATGGATTTTTAAAGATTACCGTTTATCTCCCCCATTTCAAAAATTATCGTTTTCAAATCAAGTTTGTAGCTGGCTATACATCTTTTTTCCTCTACTTTCAAATATTGTTGTTAAACAATGCTTAACTTTACTGACTTTTGGCACATCGGTGGTGGACCTTTTTAATCCCGGACCTTCATATATTAATATCTATTCTGCGATAAATTCTGGGAAATTATAATTGGAAAAATGTTATTCGACAAAATGTCTATTTGATCGATATCAAATTTAGGTTCTGAATTTAAATAAGATAAATAAAAAATAATATAACCTAGAAAATGTTTTATAAATACCAATGAGTATATAATTATACAAATGAGATCTTTCAGAGCACCGTGTTTGAGAAAAATATGCCAAAAAATGCATTTTCATATTAACATATCAAAAAAGTTTATATTTTGAGTCTCTAGTAACACTTGCGGCCCGTTTACTAACGTTTTTGTATATAAATAAAACTACAAACAAAACTACTTACTACAAATTTATCATAAATAAATAATATTCGCGTAAAACATCCTATTAAACGTAATTGAACATCATCTGTCAAAGGCGTTTGACATTTCACGAAATTGCCACCGTCCATTGTTTTATTTAAATTACGCTTCTACAAAAATTTTCAAATTAAAAATGTAAAGTTTCTACGCGGATTTGAAATAATTTCTCACCTTTTGGACTTTCTCTGGATTGGCACGAATTATTCAAGACTAAGACTGGCCAAATCGATTCAGCCGTTTTCGAGTTTTATTCGGACATTTGAAAGAGAGCTCCGTTTTTATATATAAGATATATATATATATATATATATATATATATATATATATATATATTATTGTCTCTATTTTCTATAATTAATTATTTGTCAGGAATCTATAAATTAAATAACAACACGGTGCAGTAATGCCACGGTGCCATTTTAATATTTTTAGCGATCTAAAGGAGGCAGCACTTGTTCAGTATATAAATCAACCGCTGGTATTATTCCTAGATATGGTTCGCATACGTAATTCAAAATAAGAAAACCTAAATAATTTCTTATATTGGAAATGAGAAAAAAAAAATACGAAGTACAAAATATATTTTCAAATATATCACAAACATTTTTACATAACAATTAAAATTTTTATAAATGTAATAATCAATATATACACAATAATAAGTATTATAATTTTACAATTATAAATAACTAAAAAAAGTATTCACAATGGTATAATAAATTTACAAGGAACGATCAATATGTTTTACTTAATGATCAATAATATATAGCAACTACACAGAGATTGTGTAGAAGCATTTACAATAAAATGTTAAACTTAAAAGGAACAATCAATATGAATTACTTAATGATCAATAATATATAGCAACTACACAGTGATTGTGTAGAAGCATTTACAATAAAATGTTAAACTTAAAAGGAACGATCAATATGAATTACTTAATGATCAATAATATATAACAACTAGACAGATTGTGTAGAAGCATTTACAATAAAATGTTAAACTTAAAAGGAACGATCAATATGAATTACTTAATGATCAATAATATATTGCAACTACACAGTGATTGTGTAGAAGCATTTACAATAAAATGTTAAACTTAAAAGGAACGATCAATATGAATTACTTAATGATCAATAATGTATAGCAACTACACAGAGATTGTAAAGAAACATTTACAATAAAATGTTAAACTTAAAAGGAACGATCAATATGATTTACTTAATGATCAATAGCATATAGCAACTACACAGTGATTGTGTAGAAGCATTTACAATAAAATGTTAAACTTAAAAGGAACGATCAATATGAATTACTTAATGATCAATAATATATAGCAACTACACAGTGATTGTGTAGAAGCATTTACAATAAAATGTTAAACTTAAAAGGAATGATCAATATGATTTACTTAATGATCAATAATATATAGCAACTACACAGAGATTGTGTAGAAGCATTTACAATAAAATGTTAAACTTAAAAGGAACGATCAATATGAATTACTTAATGATCAATAATATATAACAGAGATTGTGTAGTTCGGAATAACAAATTCAGAAGGAATCACAAATAATGCAAAAATTTAAAAAGTTTTAAAAAAAAACAAATAACTTGTTAAAAAGTACAAATACTTCATAAACAAAAAATCATAAAAACATAATATATATATATATATATATATATATATATTTATAAATATACTAGCCGGCCCGACAGACTTCGTCCTGTCAAAAAAAATTTTAATGTGGCGGTGTTTTGTGCCTACCTTTTTTCTATTCTTTGCAAAAATCCTGAACAGAACCGTCACCCTGGTAATAATTCGGTATGAATTAAAAATAATTAAATAAAACACTATAAGCATTTAAAAGTAAGTAATTTTAATAATGTAAATCATAATTCAAAAATCAGTTCAATTTTCATTGTAGTGCTTTGTGATAAACGATGTTTTTTGTTTGATTACCCAAAAGACCAACAAATCTGATGGTTTTTCAATACGAGAACAAACAACATACAATTTTCCATGTGACAAACATGGGTTTTCTAAATTAATACAACAAACACTTAATGAAATTTAAATAATTTACATCAATGTTTTTGGCTGCCAATATAGCTTGATTTATAGAAAGATATTTCTATGTTTATATAAATATATTCAAAATTAGATTATCAAAAACTACACAAAATGTCATGACATAGATCATTGTTTTTGTTACAAATTGCGTTGCCTACTCG
The DNA here is from genome assembly GCF_003426905.1 of Ctenocephalides felis. NCBI lineage: Eukaryota > Metazoa > Arthropoda > Insecta > Siphonaptera > Pulicidae > Ctenocephalides > Ctenocephalides felis. Next base: position 118,484,366 of record NW_020538040.1, read on the forward strand.
ATTAAAGAAGAAAAGAGTTGTTTTTAGGGTTTTCCCGGCAATTATTCGTTTTTTTCTCGCCGTAACAACCATCCTTGGACTTCAACGAACATTTTAAAAAAAGAATTGGCCAAATTGGTCCAGGCGTTGTTGAGTTATGCGCTTACCAACACATTTTGCGATCCATTTTTATATATAAGATTGATATCAAAATTGAGAGTAAACTGAATTCCTAGGATTAAAATTCATTTACGAGACATTCTTTTTTATTAACTCTGCATTTAATAGTTATTTTGCATATAGTTTTTTCTAATCAATCATTAATAAAGCTGCATTTGACGAAATCTTTGAATAGATTCTATATGAATGTTTTTTTAAACATTACATTCAACCGTGAACCAATGATCATGATGAAAACATTATCATCAAAATTGCCATAAAAGATCAAAAAGTATCAACATTGTGTTTACTATAAACAGAAAAAAGTTTTATGCACATGCAATTGTTCATGAATTAAAAGGTAAAAGCAATGTTTTTCATTTGCAAGGTCGGTAGTAAATATATACTGAATTTAAAATCTATATTGAGATGTTGCTAAAGTTATTTAGAGAAGAATATTATAACACTAACCCTCAATAGAAAAAGATGAAAATATTAGACATGATATCGCTTTATAAGTCTATTCACATTTGCAAATGTTAAAAATAATTCTATTAAATATAATGACAAACTTATGTCAAGACCATTTTCATCAAACAAAAATAAAAGCATGAATATCACAAAGATGCGAAGTAATAATCTGTAATTTAATAGTGTCAATAAAATAGTTATGTATTCAATGCAGACTATAAAAGAAAAAAACACAAATAAATAAATAAAATAACATAAAATAAAAGTAAAATTAAAAATTAAATTATAAAGAAAGAATAACAAAAGAAAAATAAAATAAAATAAATAAAAATGAAATTAAAAAAAAAAATTAAAAATCTGCCTTAAATTACTTTCAACAATTTATCATTTCGAGAGAAAGTATCCTTGAATTGATATAGAAATTACATAGACCACAGCCGGCAAGTGACAGGATGTAAAACTTGAAATATTTATAAAATGAAACCATTTCATATATTATAATATTGACGAAAACTGGAATCAATTATAAATAAATTAGAAAAACATGTTTAGCAAAATAACAATGAGAGCCATAAAAGATTAGAAATAATGAATAAAATTATAATGGAAAATGGAAATATCGTTAAATGAATATTGATCAGGAAAATATTAAATAAAAATGAGAGCAATTAAAAATTGGAAACAAAATAAATAAACAATTATGATGAGAATGCGAATTAATGAATTTTCACCGAAAAAATATTTGGATTTTTGTGTCTCAAACGAGCACTATAAGATCTGAGACTTTTTCTATATTTGGCTAAATCCATTCTTTTTATCGGGTCCTGTTCATTTTCATTTATATACTTTCCTGAGAGATACCTATTAACACTTCTATTCCAAGTGTTAATAAAAAATAATATAAATGAATCTAAAAAAAATTGTTTTAAATTATGCTTTTGGCAAAGGAAATTAAAATTATATAATACATGTTTTTCTAATAATATTTGTAACTTGATCTTTACTTAGTTTATCATCAATACATAAATATTTAATGAAATGATCAAGTACTTGACTGCATTTAATAAATAGATCAAAAAATACATTTCCGGGAACCAAAAGCGAATGGTCAGTGTAATCTCTAGATGCAATCCAAGAAGCTTCATCCCTGCCAATTGTATCTGCTAATAGTTCAGATGTACAAACATGGCATTCACCAACATATCCGATAAGCTTCTTAGTACAATATCCTGCAACATAAGCGCTAGCAGTCTTACTGTACAATGACATGTCCTGGAAATAAAACCGCTCTGCATCAATAGACATATTGATCAGAGGGTCAGTTTCCAAGACATCTTCATTATTCAAAAACACTCGAAATGTGGCAAGTAACCCGGTTGTATCATCTATTTCACAATTAGCAGAAGTTGAATGGCGAGATGATAAATTGTTGACTAGCAAAGTTCTGAAGGCAGACACAAAAGAGTAACAACTTGGATTATTATTCGAAGCCCCTTGACTCCTTATGCAACCAAAAAAATTCTCCAAGGAATCTTGGTTAAAATTTGTGGTACATAAGTAGCTAAACCTCGGAACCACTTTCAATTTCTGCCAAATGTAGCTCAAACCCTCTATCGTTCTAATCCAATTTTTAATGCAAGGAGGTTTAGTAAAAACTTTAGTTAAACCCTTGCTTTTTATGAACTGCATTGAATTCAAAACTAATTTGGCTTCACGCCAAAATATAGTATGAGCCGACTTATTGAACATTGCACATCGAAATTGTTTACCATTAAATGGCAATTTTGATAAGCCATTGACACTATCAAATAAGTAGTCCATGAACATCAAAAATCCTCCGGTACCATATGAAGTAACACTTCCATGCGCTTCTAGGTAACCAGAATTTTGAAGTCCTTGAGCTACCCGTTGAGAAAATACTAGCGCAGCAAGACTGACCTTCATACGTTTCATCTTTGTTAGATCAGGGTGGTGTTCAGTTAATGTAGGACAACGACGAAACAAACTTGAAGTTGAATCATAATTATAATAATCTATGATGTCTTTCCAAGATGCTTCGTATTTGTCCCCATCTAAACCTATAAATTTAACATTGTACTGAGCAAAATTATTCCGCATACACTTTAACAAATGTGGAGGATCATATAAAGGAACAATCTCATGACCATCTATTTCAAAAAACAGTTTATTCCAGTGAAGGTTTTTCGTTTTATAATACTCTTCTGTATCGTTTAAAAGCATATTAACTGCTTTACAATTTGCTGCATATTGGTCGCAAACTGTGGCAATAACCTTTAAACCAATACTAAATAACTTTCTTGCTACATCAACAATAAGAGATTTTAAGTCAGAACTATTAACCCCACCTTCAGAAAAGTAAAAAGCAACTGGTTGCTTCCAACAATCCTCTACTCCTTCAATCATGAAAACAAGTGCATGATCCGCAAATAAACATTTTCTGCCATTTGCTAACTCTACAAAACCAACAATGTGATCCTTCTTACGATCATATGACAATTCTGAAGATAGTGATATTTCATCAAACATCAAAACACAGTATTTGCTACTCTCATACTTTTTATGAGAAATAGCTGAACTTAATGTATTAAAAAGACACTCATTTATACCGCTCTCTTAATTGAGACTATATAAAATTTCTTGCCCTTACATTTAGTTTGTTGCAATTTATCCCTTAAATTATTACATTGTTTGTTAATCCTGCTTACCTCCCGGAACAAAATTTTGGATGTATCATACATTTAACACCTCCTGGGTGTTAAAGCACTTCTACGTTTAATCAGTGAATACTGAAGCAATTTGCAGTTACCTCCTAGGAAATCTATTAAATATAATAACATGTTGTAATATCACAATCGAATAATTAATTATTATTGTTGTAATTAATATAAAAAAATACCTTTGCGGAAAACTGGTGTCACAATAGGTGACTGTTTTAACCCGCACTTGACAATCTTAGGGGTACTGCAAAAATCTTTTCTGAGGTTTTTAGGTTTCCATCTCCTACCTGAAAATATAAGATTAATTTGTCAGTAATTTTCTGCAAAAAGTATTAATTATTAAAGTAATTGGTGTTATAATTACTTCACCTTGTCCTTGGCGTTGTAGATTGTTCTCCTGATCCTGGATCAGAACATTCTTCAGTAATATGAGAACCATTCTGTAATTCCAGAGTTCCATCAAGTTCCATAATGTTTGAAGAAGCTAAAAAAAGGAAGCATATTAATATATAAATTATTAGGAAAAAGGATAGTGTACCTGATTTAAATACACAACTACATCATTTTAAATTAATGTCTAAACAACTAAAAAAATAAGATTCATTTATCAGTAATTTTCTGCAAATGGTATTAAAGTATTTAGAGTTATAATTACTTGTCCTTGTCCTTGGTGTTGAAGATTGTTCTTCTGATCCTAGATCAGAACATTCTTCAGTAATATGAGAACCATTCTGTAATTCCAGAGTTCCATCAAGTTCCATAATGCTTAAAGAAGCTAAAAAAGGAAGCACAACTACATCATTTTAATTTAATGTCTAAACAACTAAAAACATAAGATTTATTTATCAGTAATTTTCTGCAAATGGTATTAAAGTATTTAGAGTTATAATTACTTGTCCTTGTCCTTGGTGTTGAAGATTGTTCTCCTGAACCTAGATCAGAACATTCTTCAGTAATATGAGAACTATTCTGTAATTCCAAAGTTCCATTAAGTTCCATAATGCTCGAAGAAGCTAAAAAAGGAAGCATATTAATGTATAAATTATTTTATTATTAATGTAGAGTACCTGATTTAAATGAGCAACAATATCATTTAAAATTAATGTCTAAACAACTTGTATTTATTTACCTGAGATAGGATTAATATTCTTTGACAATCGGTATGCCCCTGCCTTCACATTGCAATCGACACACCAAGTTCTAAAATAATATAAGTTTTTTATAATCTAACTATCAAATACATATATAAATTTTATTATTATTCTTACGGAATCTATGTTTCCACAAGACATTTCTCTTCTAGGTCAGGATTCCCAACGAATCCTATAAAAACCAAGCAAAATATGAAGTGAGCATTTCTATTAAAAACAAATTCATTTATTCATGTATTATAGTAGAAACCTGGCATATTTATGTTCGGTAGGGCATTAATTTTCAAATTTGTCTTCGAACTTGTTGGCAAATTTTCAACTTTACAAACATTTGCAAAGTGCGCGTCACAGACATAACAACGTTTGCCACAATATAATGGAGTTAAATCGTCCAAAACATCTACAACATTTTCATTATATTTTTATTATACAAATTTATTATATAAACACAATACATCATTATATACATACCTGATCATTAGATGCCGGAAAGACATGCAACTTTATACTATTTCTGGAGTTACCACAATTTGGTACACTGCACTTTGCCATATTAATTCAATAATAATCCCTTGAACACAATTAATTATAAACAAAATACTTCACAGCGTAAATAAATGCTTCACTACGGCTTCACTATATAAGAAGATAATGGCGATTAATTTCCGCTGGGTTTTCCCAAAACAAACAAAAAAATTTTCGTGCAGCCATCTATTTTCTTCTCGATTAATGAGATTGAAACAAGTAGCGACATCTTTTTTCGCTAAAAATATTAATCCTCGCCAAAACAGTGTAACGAGCATTTGTTCGGAGATAACTCCCCATGGTCAAACCCATCGATCATGTATGCCAACATATCATTTTCGGTAACATTCGCCCTGTTGCCCAGAGCCATCTTCTCCTGGAAGTAGGAGCTAAAGGGTTCCTGCCTCCGCCATCTCCGGGCCTCGAACTTTCTCATCCTCGTCATGCGATCTTCGCTGTTCTGAAGGAAAGCTGTCATCGCTCTCTTAATTTCGTCGTAGCTATAAGTGGCGTATTCTGCTTTGCTAAAAAACCACGACTTAGCAGCTCCTGTCAATTTAGATATCATTAATACCGCCATCTTCCTCTTAGTCACGTCGTATGTATCGCGTACGGTTTCAATACGCTTGAACCATTAAGGTGAAACCGCGAATGGCTCATTACATTAGTTATGGTTCCTTAGATCGTACCCACATTACTTGAATAACTGTGGTAATTCTAGAGCTAATACATGCAAATAGAGTTCCGACCAAAGATGGAAGGAATGCTTTTATTAGATCAAAACCAATCGGTGGCGGGCTTGCCTTGCTCACCGTTTGACTTCATGACTCTGAATAACTTTGTGCTGATCGCACGGTTTAGTACCGGCGACGCATCTTTTAAATGTCTGCCTTATCAACTGTTGATGGTAGTTTCCGCGACTACCATGGTTGTTACGGGTAACGGGAAATCAGGGTTCGATTCCGGAGAGGAAGCCTCAGAAACGGCTACCACATCCAAGGAAGGCAGCAGGCGCGCAAATTACCCACTCCCGGCACGGGGAGGTAGTGACGAAAAATAACGATACGGGACTCATCCGAGGCCCCGTAATCGGAATGAGTTCACTTTAAATCCTTTAACGAGGATCTATTAGAGGGCCAGTCTGGTGCCAGCAACCGCGATAATTCCAGCTCTAATAGCGTATATTAAAGTTGTTGCGGTTAAAAAGCTCGTAGTTGAATCTGTGTCCCACACTGTCGGTTCACCGCTCGCGGTGTTCAACTGGCATGTCTGTGGGACGTCCTACCGGTGGGCTTAGCCCGTCAAAAGGCGGCCCAACTCAAAATCCTACCACGGTGCTCTTCACCGAGTGTCGAGGTGGGCCGGTACGTTTACTTTGAATAAATTAGAGTGCTTAAAGCAGGCTCATTCGCCTGAATATTGTGTGCATGGAATAATGGAATAGGACCTCGGTTCTATTTTGTTGGTTTTCGGAATTCCGAGGTAATGATTAATAGGGACAACTGGGGGCATTCGTATTGCGACGTTAGAGGTGAAATTCTTGGATCGTCGCAAGACGGACAGAAGCGAAAGCATTTGCCAAATGTGTTTTCATCAATCAAGAACGAAAGTTAGAGGTTCGAAGGCGATCAGATACCGCCCTAGTTCTAACCATAAACGATAACAGCTAGCGATCCGCCGAAGTTTCTCCGATGACTCGGCGGGCAGCTTCCGGGAAACCAAAGTTTTTGGGTTCCGGCGGAAGTATGGTTGCAAAGCTGAAACTTAAAGGTATTGACGGAAGGGCACTACAAGGAGTGGAACCTGCGGCTTAATTTGACTCAACACGGGAAACCTCACCAGGTCCGGACACCGGAAGGATTGACGAGACGAGATCTCTTTCTTGATTCGGTGGGTGGTGGTGCATGGCCGTTCTTAGTTGGTGGAGCGATTTATCTGGTTAATTCTGATAACGAACGAGACTCTAGCCTGCTAAACAGGCGTACTTTCCGGTATCGCAAAGACCCTCCGCTTCGGCTTCGGTCGTTGTTGGTTGTGGTTCTTACTACCGGCGTACAAATATATCTTCTTAGAGAGACAGGTGGCATTTAGTCGCACGAAATTGAGCAATAACAGGTCTGCGATGCCCTTGGATGTTCTAGGCCGCACGCGCGCTACACTGAAGAGATCAGCAGGTTTTTCTTGGCCGAAAGGTCCGAGTAATCCGTTGAAGCCTCTTTGTGCTAGGGATTGGGGCTTGCAATTCTTCCCCATGAACGAGGAATTCCTAGTAAGCGCGAGTCATAAGCTTGCGTTGATTACGTCCCTGCCCTTTGTACACATCGTCCGTCGCTACTACTGACTGAATTATTTAGTGAGGTTTTCGGACCGGTGCGCGGCAGCGTTTCGACATTGCCGATGTTGCTGGGAAGATGACCAAACTTGATTATTTAGAGGAAGTAAAAGTCGTAACAAGGTTTCCGTAGGTGAACCTGCGGAAGGATCATTAACGTACATTTACTATTTAGTGAATGAAACGTGTGCGTATAACCAACGACGTATAAAATCTTAAAGCGTCTCGCAACGATGGATCATTCGTTTCATTAACGTTTGACCGGAGCTAGTCGCGTGATGAAATTACCCGCTGAATTTAAACATATTACTAAGCGGTGGAAAAGAAACTAACTAGGATTCGCTTAGTAGCGGCGAGCGAACAGGGAAGAGCCCAGCACTAAATCCCGCGGCCGGAGATGGACGCTGGGAAATGTAGTGTTAGGGAGGATCCCATTATCTCGGTGCGTTGCGGCGAGTTCAAGTCCATCTTGAATGCGGCCATTTACCCTTAGAGGGTGCCAGGCCCGTAGCGACCGTTGCGCGTATCGAGAGGATCTCTCCTCAGAGTCGAGTTGCTTGAGAGTGCAGCTCTAAGTGGGTGGTAAACTCCATCTAAGGCTAAATATGACAACGTGACCGATAGCGAACAAATACCGTGAGGGAAAGTTGAAAAAAACTTTGAAGAGAGAGTTCAAGAGTACGTGAAACCGTTCAGGGGTAAACCTGAGAAACCCGAAAGATCGAAAGGAGAGATTCAATGTTATCGTTGTCTTCCATTTATTGGCGTGCGATTGACCGGGATTCGTCCCGCGATACGCCGTCGGTTTATGCGTTAGGCGGCGTTGGCATGCACTTCTCTCTCAGTAGGACGTCGCGACCCGTTTGGTGTCGATCTACGACCGCGGCGGTAGCCTGTCACGAATATATTCGCGCCAGACCCCGCGTGCTCCGGTCGACTGCCAGACGGTATAAATGATATGGTATAGGGTCGCTTTTGAGCGTTCGGCCGGTTGCAAGCACGGACGGTTATTGGCCGGAACCTAGTCCGGCATCGATGCCGCCTCGAGCTGTTAGCTACCGTATTCTCGGATGGAGTCTATTACCGGTCAGCGATGCTATTGCTTTGGGTACTTTCAGGACCCGTCTTGAAACACGAACCAAGGAGTCTAGCATGTGCGCGAGTCATTGGGAAATACAAAACCTAAAGGCGCAATGAACGTAAAGGTTTGCTTAAGTAAACTGAGGGATGACGGACCGCATCTACGGATGCGTTCTTGCAATCTCGAGGCGTCTCACTCTCATTTCGAGAAGAGACGCACTCAGAGCGTACACGCTAGGACCCGAAAGATGGTGAACTATGCCCGGTCAGGTCGAAGTCAGGGGAAACCCTGATGGAGGATCGTAGCAAATCGATCGTCGGAACTGGGTATAGGGACGAAAGACTATTCGAACCATCTAGTAGCTTCCATTTTTACGCCTGTATTTGCTGGTTGACCATCGCAACATATGCCTATCAAAGAATCGAGAGCTATTCCTTTATCGGCAAAAAATTCGTTCAATTTGATTACTTTACTTTCCGAATCTTCATTTTCCAATTTTGTGTAACCCAACAATTGACAATTCGGTTCCTTTAAAATAACTAAACGCGCTTCTTTAATCATTCGTGGGTGAAACTACTTATCGATTTTTTCCATGGTAATAGAATCATTTTTACGGCCGTCGAATGAAAATGCTATTAATTCAGAAGAATCGTATCGTTTGTGTAGAGCTTGCCTATTTTTCTGCCTCTCACAAACGCTTTTAATTTTATCCATAATGACAGGATTGCCCTAATCATCCATTACGCCCAGGTCATGCAGGATTGCTGTCACCACGCCAGAACCAACTCTATCAGAAATTGCAAATCTGTCGCACATTAAGGCATAGCTTGGAGCCTTATATCCTCGACTATATGGTCCACGTTTTATATGAGAAGTATTTGTGAACTTTCCGAACTGCTTTTAAAATCAAAACCAACATCAAGTATATGTCTCACCTGGAGTAATATTGCTAGTTATTGTAGATGCTGATACTTCATCTTCAATTTTTATGATATATTCTGGTATCATAGATTTCCTCTCATTATGTTGATTCATCATAAACGCTTGTAAATGTTCTGGGATCAGTCCGCAAGAACACAGTATTCTTCGCAAATCGCATTTGCATTTTCCAATATAAAATAATTCTTTCGTGGATTCTACAAACTCCTGAAATGATGCTTGGGTAGACTTGCTTTTATTTGTACTTTTATATTTATCAATCAATAGGTTCAATTTTCTAGCGATACTTCGTTTCTCCATAATTGGAATATCAATTTTTTCCCACGTCTGAATCAATTTCGTTACCACATTTGGAGTAAATGTTTTATATGAAAACATTTTATTTTGTTTTTTTTTTATTTTTCCGCCAAATAAAAATAATACCTGATAATTTCCACAATTGTCGGAAGATTTACTCCTGTAAATTCTTCTGCTGGTCCAAATGTAATTTGATCATGCGAGCGCATATCATTCAAATTACTGGCACTTGCGCCTGAATTTAAATAAAAATTCGCCATTGATACTTGAGGTCCTGGCAAAGAACTGAAGGAAGATTTATGCGGATTTGTCACATTAATATATTATTTTTGAAATTTCTAGAAGTATAATGAAAAAATACTAGCGCACTCTGATGGAAATAAATAACAACAAACTAAACCCGATTTAAAAACCCCCGCATAAACTATTAATAAAAATATAACTCACAATTTGAATTATTCACATGCCTAAATTAATACATTTACTTATTAAAAACAGTATTTTATTGAAAATTTCGCTGGCTAAAAAGTTATTTGCGATATATGGTTCTGCAGTCAAAATTCATTTAAATAACACATATATTTCATATAAAAAGGTGCCCATATCGCTTAATTTTACTTCTATAATGAATTGGCCCTCCCTAATATATATATATATATATATATATATATATATATATATATATATATATATATATCTTATATAAATATATATATATATATATATATATATATCTTATATAAATATATATATATATATATATATATATATCTTATATAAAATTCTTCTGTAACAATATAAGTTTCATTAATTCTCCTGAACTATAATTCCGATTTTCATGAATCTTCCTGAAGTTTGTTCGGGAAATTTTCTAGAATGTTTTGATTCATAGAAATATAGTTAGATTGTAGAAATAAATAGAAAAAATTACAAAAAAACGCTTATCATTGTTTGCCCTTGAAAATATTTGAAGCTTAGTTTGACATTAAAAACAAATGACAACTGTCATTTGCCAAACATTTCTATTCACTTATAGGCTAAGGCAATATTAAAATATAATAAATTCATGAATAAAAATAAAGAAAATGTAATGTCTACATTATTATTGTCAAAAAGCAGCTGAGATGTGCCATAATTAAAATAATATAAGATGCAAATGATATAACATGCGTCTGACAGTCTGCGCATGCGACTGACGCGCACGGCGAATCGTGTTCTCAACGTACGCGTGGTTCGTGGTTTGCTTACAATAATTTTGTTTGCGCACTTTGCGAACAGATTCGCCGTACGAATTTGTGCAAAGGAGACTAGCCATAAGTGATTGCGCTCAAAAATATTCAATTTGCGGTCGTTTTGCCTTACTATACTAAGTCACAATACAAAAAAATTACTTATTCAAAAAATTATTTAAAAGTTTCATTGTGTCAAAAATTCATATGGTTGGCATTTTGTACGGAATATTTACTCAATGGAGCGCTTTGGGTCTGAACTTTTTTTTACTATTTTCCAATTCGTTTGGAATTTTGGAATTAGGCTCATCTTACTCTCAAGTTCAAAAGTGAAAACAATTTAGACTCCTTGAGTGGTGTAATAACGTTGGGTGTGTATAAAAGAACTAATTATAAGAGAAAAATGTTTATAAATGTTTTCAAGTTACTGGCTACTGAAAATTTGTTTCCTTTTTGCGTTTTTTATCGTTAAATATACATTTTAACGAAAATTATGTAATGAACAAAATTATATCAATAAAAATCCTAATAAATCGCTATTTTACAGTGTTCTAGGAACAAAAGTTAATTATGAAAATGGGTTTTTATAGTTCTCCAAATAAGCTTTAAAAGAAGTACTTCTACGTGTAAAATGAGTGAGCTATCATGCAATTAAAAGACGCATACAATGTTTTTTTTTTCATTTAAATCAAATAGTTTATGAGTGTCATTTCCACCAAAATTAAAAATAATCGTTTTCCATCTAGAATTAACTCGGTTTGAGAGATCTTGATGGATTCTAGAAAATACCATAACATTAGTACAGACGATTTTCAAAAAACTCATGATTTCATAAAAAAAATCCATTTAAAAAAAACAATTTCTCATTATAATATCTCTGAAAGAATACGTATTAAAGTATATATATGAAAATTCAAGGTATTTTTCAGACTAATTATTGCTTTTTATTATTTTTTGTTACACAAATATTGATAGAGTTCTGTCCAAAATTGTTCAAAGAGTGCGCGGCTGTCCAACCGGAGTGTCTTTCGAGCCCTTTAATCCTTCGCCGTTTCAAAATAAGAGAAGTTACGGTAAAATTTATGATAGAGAAAGTTGTAGCTCATTTAATTACCTTTATAATAGTATATTACAAGTTATGATAAATTCAGAATTAAAAGAGTTATAATCCAATTAATGCGGGGGGTGGTGACGAAATGCAAATTGTTTTCACTTCTGAACTTTAGATTAAGATAAGCTGGGCATACGCTTTTTTCCTCTCCATTTACTGCAATAAATTTGTTGATAGTAGGTTAAATAAAGCACATGTGAACAAAATTTGACAAATTAATTCACTTCAAATATGAACTTAAGTAATAATGTATATTGAATTATTAGTGTGAAAAATGCAATTTAAATATTAAAATACTAAAAGCCAGTTAAAATATGGTACGAAATTATAAAAATTGTAGGCAACATTATTGGAAAATCAATGTTTTAGCCGTGAATAAACAAAAAATCATTCATTTAAACATCTACAGGTATGTCTAAAAATATTGTATAACCCTTAAATTCAATAAAATAAATTGAGCTTTTGGAAATAAATTTGTTCTATAAATCGCAGTGTATAACTTTTAATATATAATTTTATGGAACATATTTTAATATTTGTTAAAGGGATAATTAAAGTGTTAACTGTGGGAATTGAGAATAATCATTTTATTTGAAACAGTACTACATTTAACATCACTCATATATTGGTGTAAATAGTAACTCGAAAAACAATAATGATTATTTTTAACTGAACGGTATAAATATTAGTATAGGATATTAAAAAAACGTAGAGGTGGATACAGGACAACGTCTGTCAGGTCATCTAGTATATATATATATATATATATATATATATATATATATATATATATATATATATATATATCATATATATATAATATATATATATATATATATATATATATATATACATATATATATACATATATATATATATATATATATATATCAAAGTAACTAGCAGCCCACTCGTCAAAATAAAAAAGTAATAAAGTATTTAAGAACTTTTATTTATACGTTTCGACACCAGATGCGTGTCATCATTCAGCAACTACAATAAATTTGAAAAATTTACTAATAATAAAAACAATTCCCCTACCCTACGCTATTAAACACACACCTCTGTTAACATTACAGTCGAGTCGTTTGCTTGATATGGGCGTGTTTAATGCGTCATAATGTTACAGTGCAAAACTTTTTTCAAAATGTTTTTAATGTTGTAGTTATCCATTATTTTTTCCAAAAACAAATGTCCTTTTCTAATATATTACAAGTTTTTTTTATTAAAAAAAATATATTTTTTAAGTGTTTTTGTCCTGGTGGTATGTATGTTTCTCTATGTTTATAAATATTTTATGATTGTTTTTTATTATTAGTAAATTTTTCAAATTTATAGTAGTTGCTGAATGATGACACGCATCTGGTGTCAAAACGTATCAATAAAAGTTCTTAAATACTTTATTACTTTTTTATTTCGACGAATGGGCTGCTAGTTACTTTGAAATATATATATATATATATATATATATATATATATATATATATATATACTAGCTGACCCGACAGACGTTGTTCTGTACCCACGTCTACAATTTTTCAATATTTTATACTAATATTTACTGCTTAGTTAAAAATAATAATTACTGTTTTTTGAATTACTATTTACACCAATATATGAATGATGTTGAATGTAGAACTGTTTCAAATAAAATGATTGTTCTCAATTCCCACAGTTAACACTTTAATTATTCATTTAACAAATATTAAAAAATGTTCAATAAAATTGTATATTAAAAATTATACACTGCGATTTATAGAACAAATTTATTTCCAATAGCTCAATTTATTTTATTGCATTTAAGGGTTATATATTATTTTTAGTCATACCTGTAGATGTGGATGTATAAATGAATGATTTTTTGTTTATTCACGAAATTTATCACACTAAAAATGATCGTCTGCCTTTGGGATTTATGGTCATAGCATTGGATACACGTGTTGAAAATTGAAATCTTTTAAAAAGTACAACAAATTCAAAAAGAATTAATAAATAGCATTCGCGGCAAAGGTGCAATATCACCTTTTATTTTCCTACCCAAAATAATTGCTTCAATAATGTTGCCTATAATTTTTATAATTTCGTACCATATTTTAACTGGCTTTTCTTTTAGTAATTTTAATATCTAAATTATATTTTTTTCTCCAATAAATCAATATACATTATTGCTTAAGTTTATATTTGAAGGGAATTAATTTGTCAAATCCTGTTCACATGTGCTCTATTCAACTTACGATCAACAAAATTATTGCTCTGCGATTTTTTTACTGTGCTCCAATTTACTTGATATTTTGGAAATAGGCTAATCTTTATCTTAAGTTCATACGCTAATCTTTATCTTAAGTTCTTTATCTTAATTGTGGTAAAATGACACTGAAAAACTATTTGATTTAAATGAAAAAACATTATATGCGTCTTTTATTTTCATGATAGTTTACTCATTTTACACGCAGAAGTACTCATTTTACAGCTTATTTTGAGCACTTTAAAAACCCATTTTCATATCTAGCCTAATAATGTTTCTAAAACACTATAAAACAGCGATTTATTAAGATTTTAATTGATATAATTTTGTTCACTACATGATTTTTGTTAAAATGTATATTTTTGAAGATATTAGCAAAAAATGATGAAAAACGCAAAAAAGAAACAAATTTTCAGTAGCCAGTAACTTGAAAAGTATTTGCTTTTTTGAAAAACATTATTAAACATTGTTCTCTTATAATTAGTTCTTTTATCGATACCCAACCTTATTTTGAAAAAAGTAAAATTACACCACTGAAAAGAAATGTCATCCACCCGAGAAGGTAAAGGAGTCTAAATTGTTTTCACTTCTGAAGAGTAAGATGAACCTAGATCCAAAATTCCAAACGAAATGGAAAACAGTAAAAAAAGTTCAGACCGAAAGCACTCCATTGAGTAAATATTCCGTACCCTATGACAAACATATGAATTTTTGACACAATGAAACTTCTAAATAATTTTTTTTGTATTGTGACTTAGTATAGTAAGGCAAAATGACTGCAAATTGAATATTTTTGAGCGCAATCACTTATGGATCGTCTCCTTTGCACGAATTCGTACGGCGAATCTGTTCGCAAAGTGCGCAAACAAAATTATTGCAAGCAAAAGCAGACCACGTGTACGTTGAGAACACGATTCGCCGTGCGCGTCAAACGCATGCGCAGACTGTCATGCATATTAATTTAATTTTTGGCACAACTCAGTTGCTTTTCGGCATTAATAATGTAGACATTACATTTTCCTTATTCATAATCATGAATTTATTATATTTTAATATTGCCTTAGCCTATAAGTGAATAGAAATGTTTGGCAATTGACAGTCTTCAATTGTTTTTAATGTCAAACTAAGCTTCAAAAATTTTCAAGGGCAAACAATGATAACCGGTTTTTTATAATTTTTTCTATTTATTTCTACAATCTAACTATATTTCTATGAATCAATACATTCTAGAAAATTTCCCGTATAAACTTCAGGAAGATTCATGAAAATCCGAATTATAGTTTAGGAGGATTAATGAAACTTACATTGTTACAGAAGAATTTTATATATAAGATATATATATATATATATATATATATATATATATATATATCTGTATGTATGTATAAATATATATTATAAAATTTTGTGATATGAGTGGAACGAATATTAAATGTTAAATATGAACAATACAACACTCAGTTTTTTAACACACACCTTATTTGGTAATTTGACGTTTCTAGGCCATGGTATGCTTCATCAGGATGGGTATTATTATAATGTAAACAAAAGGAGCGCGCGATTGCATACTAAACCCTACAATATGAAAACAGATTAATTTATTGAAGAGAAAACGATAAATAAAAAAAATATAAATTATTAATGATGTTTGTATAAGAGTCGTGTAAAATATTTGTGTCGGTTCTCAGATTTACGCTATTGTTAGTCCGAACTTTAACATTGATTCTGCCATGCTCACGAAAAAGACTTATTTAAACGGATCATGGCGGAATCAATGTATTCAGTATTCAAGATATGCATCAACGTCGAACAATAAAAATTGTTATATATATATATATATATATATATATATATATATATATATATATATACATGGTCTGTTCAAAAAGTACCCGGAATTACTAATAATTAAATTTCGCGGGTCTGGAGTGTCTGATTGTCAAAATTTTTTTTATTGTGTTGGTATACATGCCCCTAAAGTATGATGAAATTTTCAGCTATATTCACTGTTTACTTTGTCTGTGGTAGTCGCTAAGGTTCGACGTGTTTTTCTGAGCTCGGCGATTTTTACAATGGAAGAATTGAAAAAGTCAAAGAATTTGTATTAAATTTTGCGTAAAAAATGAAATAAAGTGTTGCAAAGTGCAAAAATTCACCAGATATGGCTCCGTGTGACTTTTTCCTATTCCCAAAGTTGAAGAGACCCATGAAAGGACGGCGGTTTTCCTCGATTGAAGAAAATCGCCGAGAGTCCTCAAGGACATATCAAAAAGTGAATATCAAGGGTGCTTCGAAAATTGGAAAAAACGCTGGCATAAGTGTATTATATCTGGGGGGGACTACTTTGAAGGGGACCACATTAATGTAGACGAATAAATAAATATTTTTTTGAAAAAACGAAAATTACGAAAACTATATGTATATATACATACATACATATATATATATATATATATATATATATATATATAAGGCCGGTCCTTAATACGGACATTTTAGAATTTTCATGCTCCCAAGGGCTCAAATGGTTCCAAATTGATAAAAAACAATTCTCTGAAAGTTTTAGCTCTTAATATTAACTTTTAGATAGAGCGCAATTCAATCAAAGTTTTGTATGAAAATAGCATAAAAAAATTTCAAAAATTTTGCAGAGCGTCGAATTTTCAATAAAAAATGACACGAATTTTCACTTTTAATTAATTTGTCGCTAAGTTATACTTAATTTTTTTTTTAATTTTCAAAATTTTTACATCAATTTAAAACATTTAAAAAATGTGAAATGACATTTGTCAATATCCAACTTAGGTTATAGGAAATTTTGAAAAGTAAATTTGAAATATAAGTATATAATTTTTATAAATTTCAAAAAAAATTGACAGAAAATGGCCAAAAAAAAACAAAACACTAAAATGTCAAATGTCAAAATTTATGGAAAATTCAACAAAAAAAGATTTATGATTTTTGAAAAAAAATTGACAGTTCGAAAAATATAATTCAAAAACATATACATATATAGATATGTCCAACATTTATATCCGAATTAGATGAAATGCTATATTCAAAATCACAATGTATAGTTTTAAATCTAATTAAAAATAAATGTTAACATGAAAAACAGTTTATCATTTGTCAATATTAATGAAAATAATTTTATAAATAGATTTACAATTTATAGTTATTTGATTAGCTTAACAAATCATTTCGGATACCAAAACTTCATCAAAACTTTATAGATCAGAGATCACAATAAAAAAGCGGCATATTGAATTTAAAATTAATCATAAACAAAAATTTGACATTTCACAAAAAAAAAATTTAACGACTTCAGTAGGAAACAAATAAATTAATTATTCCAAGTTATATTATAGGCAATATTGCCAAACAAATTATAGATACAAAACATTATTGTAAAATAAATACTATCATTTTTGACCAAAAAGGAAATATTTTGATATTTATAAATTTAGTGCATATTGGATATATGAAATTGACATTCACTATTTAAATTAAATGCAAATGTAAAATTTTTTTTCACATTAGTAAATTAAATTTTTTTGTTCGACGTTGAGACATATCTCGAATACTGAATACATTGATTCCGCCATGCTCCGTTAAGGCTTTTTCATGAGCATGGCAGAATCAATGTTAATATATATATATATATCCGAGCCAGTCCACTTTGCAACATCGGACATAACCGTTCGTTGACGTTCTGTGGGATTACGGCGGGTTGTGTGTCCTAGAGATTTTATATTCTTGCGACCCTCCCGATAACCGGAAACCCGAACTCTTCGTAATGCGGTTTCGTTCGGCAAATTTGGACGATTCAAAGGTTCCTCGTCGATTTTGTGTGCGCTTGCTTACTAACGTTTGCGAGCACATCATAATCATAATACGACCTCAGAGCAGATGAGATCACCCGCTGAATTTAAGCATATTACTAAGCGGTGGAAAAGAAACTAACTAGGATTCCGTTAGTAGCGGCGAGCAAACAGGGAAGAGCCCAGCACTAAATCCCGCGGCCGGAGACGGACGCTGGGAAATGTAGTGTTAGGGAGGATCCGACTATCTCGGTGCGTTGCGGCGAGTTCAAGTCTATCTTGAATGGGGACATTTACCCATTATCGTTATCTTCCATTTATTGGCATGCGATTGACCGGGATTCGTCCTGCTATGCGCCGCCTGTTTATGCGTTAGGCGGCGTTGGCATGCACTTCTCTTTCAGTAGGACGTCGCGACCCATTTGGTCGATCTACGACCGCGGCGGTAGCCTGTCACGAATTTATTCGCGCCAGACCCCGCGTGCTCCGGTTGACTGCCAGACGGTATAAATGATATGGTATAGGGTCGCTTTTAAGCGTTCAGCCAGTTGCAAGCACGGACGGTTATTGGCCGTCGGACCTAGTCCGGCATCGACGCCGCCTCGAGCTGTTAGCTACCGTGTTCTCGGAAGGACTCTATTACCGGTCAGCGATGCTATTGCTGTGGGTACGTTCGGGACCCGTCTTGAAACACGGACCAAGGAGTCTAGCATGTGCGCGAGTCATTGGGAAATACAAAACCTAAAGGCGCAATGCACGTAAAGGTTTGCTTAAGTAAACTGAGGGATGATGGACCGCATCTACGGATGCGTGCTTGCAATCCCGAGGCGTCTCACTCTCATTGCGAGAAGAGACGCACTCAGAGAGTACACGCTAGGATCCGAAAGATGGTGAACTATGCCCGGTGAAGTCAAAGTCAGGGAAAACCCTGATAAAGGACCGTAGCGATTCTGACGTGCAAATCGATCGTCGGAACTGGGTATAGGGGCAAAAGACTAATCGAACTTTCTTCTCAAACTTTAAATGGGTGAGATCTCTGGCTTGCTTGAATAGCGAAGCCAGAGATTTGGATCAGAGTGCCTAGTGGGCCACTTTTGGTAAGCAGAACTGGCGCTGTGGGATGAACCAAACGCCGAGTTAAGGCGCCTAAACGACGCTAATGGGATACCGGACACCCATGAAAGGCGTTGGTTGCTTAAGACAGCAGGACGGTAGCCATGGAAGTTGGAATCCGCTAAGGAGTGTGTAACAACACACCCGCCAAAGCAACTAGCCCTGAAAATAGATGGCGCTGAAGCGTCGTGCCTATACTCGCCCGCCAGGGTATGAGAAACGTTCATAATAGTTCGTTTTGACGCCCTGGTGAGTAGGAGGGTCGCGGTGGTGTGCACAGAAGGGTTTGGGCGTAAGCCTGCCTGGAGCCGCCATCGGTGCAGATCTTGGTGGTAGTAGCAAATATTCCAGCGAGGCCCTGGAGTACTGACGTGGAGAAGGGTTTCGTGTGAACAGCCGTTGCACACGAGTCAGTCGATCCTAAGCCCCAGGAGAAATCCTATGTTGATGTTGGTGTATTTTATTTTGAATAAAATTTCACACCCATCGGGCGAAATGGAATCCGGTTCCTATTCCGGAACCCGGCAGCGGAACCGTTTACAAGTCGGGCCCTCGCAAGAGAGTTCGTCGGGGTAATCCAAAATGACCTGGAGACGCCGTCGGGAAATACGGGGAGAGTTTTCTTTTCTGTATGAGCGTTCGAGTTCCCTGGAATCCTCTAGAAGGGAGACAGAGTTTGAAACGCGAAGAGCACCGCTGTTGCGGCAGTGTCCGTATCTTCCCCTCGAACCTTGAAAATCCAGGAGAGGGCCACGGTAGGTGTCGCGCCGGTTCGTACCCATATCCGCAGCAGGTCTCCAAGGAGAAGAGCCTGTAGTCGATAGATAAATTGTAGGTAAGGGAAGTCGGCAAATTGGATCCGTAACTTCGGGATGAGGATTGGCTCTGAGGATCGGGGCGTGCCGGGCTTGGTCGGGTGGCGGGCGTAGGCC
Organism: Ctenocephalides felis; assembly: GCF_003426905.1. Taxonomy (NCBI): domain Eukaryota; kingdom Metazoa; phylum Arthropoda; class Insecta; order Siphonaptera; family Pulicidae; genus Ctenocephalides; species Ctenocephalides felis. Next base: position 118,504,489 of record NW_020538040.1, read on the forward strand.
GATGTGCCGGGCCTGGGCGAGGTGAAATTGTCCTTGTGACTTAGATCCGAGCTCGGTCCCGTGTCTAGGCCCCCCGCAGATCTTTCTTGCAGCGAGGTTTCTGTGCCGGCTTCGGCCGGTCAGTCGTAGTCTTCAGCCGCCATTCAACGATCAGCTCAGAACTGGCACGGACTAGGGGAATCCGACTGTCTAATTAAAACAAAGCATAGCGATGGCCCTAGCGGATGTTGACGCAATGTGATTTCTGCCCAGTGCTCTGAATGTCAACGTAAAGAAGTTCAAGCAAGCACGGGTAAACGGCGGGAGTAACTATGACTCTCTTAAGTGGTGGAAGTGGTTGTGGTTCTTCGGGACCACAGCTGGCAAGTGGCCTTCCTCCTCGTGGGTCCCATCATGAGTACCCCTCCGGGGGGAAACCAAGGGCCACCTTCTGCGAAATTTGGGCTTAGGGGCTGCCAACCCTTTCGCCTGTAACTCAATCGGTGCAACTTCAAACAATAAGCATCGGAACAATAATGAAAATTTAGAATTAAATTTGGGTGAATACCCCCACCGATAAATATAGAAGGTCATAAATGTCAATTTCCTACACGTAACAAATATTTTGCAACTGTAGTAGGTCAAGGAGTTCATAAACAGAAAACACACAAAGAATGGTATGATGAAGAACTCGCCAAAATAGTACCAAAGAAAGCAAGGTGGACGGAAGAGAAGCAGAAAATGATGGCCAAAGAGGAGGCCCTCTTAATAAGGCAAGGTGTGGGTCAAATAAATAAGGCTCTCCTCGCAGTAACACCAGGGCGGACGCTGGAAGCTATCGAAGGCCAAAGGCGATCCCCCAAATATAAAGGCCAGGTCGCAGTGTTTCTCGCTATGCCTGTGGACCAAAATACCTACAATGCATGCCCTCCAACCACTAATGATACCTCCAAACATGAGCTAGCTAATGCATTTAAGACGGGTGCAGGACAGGATGCACCGGAAAGTCACCGGAAAAAATAGAAAGCAATGTGACTAAATATCTGAAAGCCACCTTTCCAATTAAAAGAAAAGTAAAGCCTCAATCTAACAAATTAGGTAATGCACCAATAATAAGTAAAAGACAGCATATAAGAACACCCAAAAGTATTGGGCTAAGAACCCTAGTAAATGTATATCCTATTTACTAGACAACAAAACGACGATTGTCATGCCTCCATCTGATGTAATGGTGCAATACTGGCAAAACCTATTAACGTGCTCGTCCTCCGAAACACCAAGCACTGATGAAGCGAGAACTGACGATCTCTCGCATTTATGGAGTCCAATTACACCCCAGGAAGTTAAAGATTCGCTTCCAGCAAGGAATTCGGCTCCTGGGCCCTATGGCATATCAGTAAACCTGCTAAGGTCGATGCCCATAAACTTATTGGTAAACCTATTTAATATTTATATATATGGGTCGTGTTCCTGATTCAATGACTGAATCCTATACTTCTTTGATAACTAAAAAGGACAACGCGGAAAACCCAGGAGATTACAGACCAATAACAGTTTCATCGGTCCTTACAAGAACTTTAAATAAAGTACTCGCTAGGCGACTGCTTAGTGGAGTAAAGATCGATGAGAGACAGAAAGCTTTCCAAGCTGTTGACGGGTGCGCATATAACATCTTTGCGCTTGACCAGTTGCTAAGGTACCACAGGCAAAATAATAAACCACTCTATTTAGCTTCTATAGACGTTGCAAAGGCATTTGATTCGATCTCCCATAGAGCTCTGACCGATACACTAAAATATTGTAATTTGGCACAATCATTTGTCAACTATGTTAGTGATCTATATAGAACGTGATGGACCAGACTCCGGTTTGGCCGCTTCACCTCGGGTTCCATTAGTCCGAGGTGCGGTGTCAAGCAGATAGATCCTCTGTCTCCGGTCCTCTTTAACATGATCATGAACAGGATGATTGAAAGAACCCCACGAGAGATCGGGGTCACTGTTGACGGATGCTTCTACAATATTCTTGCCTTTGCCGACGACCTAGTTTTGGTAGCATAGTCGGTCGGAGGTTTGCAAAAGCTATTAGATCATGCCGGTCAATACATGTCTAACTGTGGCTTAATTATAAATAATAACAAATCATTTACAGTCACGATCAAGAACGTGCCGCACGTCAAAAAGTCGATTATAGATAAAACAACTACATTTAGCTGCAACTGTCAAACATTACCCGCACTCACAAGAGTGGACAGCTGGAGCTACCTTGGTGTCCAGTTCAATCCCGAAGGTGCAAACCTAGGGAACATGAGATATCAATTATCATTGATAAATTAACTAAGGCACCGTTAAAACCTCAACAAAGACTTTTTGCACTATGAACTGTAGGCATACCCAGAATACTCCACCAACCAGTATTGGGTCATGCAAAAATCGGGTACCTCAAAACGCTGGACGGATTGATAAGAAAGGCCATAAGATCATGGCTAAGACTACCCAATGATGTAACATTAGCGTACCTTTATGCCCACTGTAAAGAGGGCGGTTTATCAATTCCGTCCCATAGGTGGCTCGTACCCCTTCGACGTAAGAATAGAATCCAGAACTTGAACTCTACCGACTCAAGCCTCCACAAGCTCGAGATCGCAAAATGTGAGAAAATGCTACATGTTAACAACACCGTCATAGGCTCTCAAAAAGAGTTGGATGAGAAATGAGCCCGCACACTTCATAAGTCAGTGAACAGAAACCCACTTAAACACTCACTCAAAACACCATCCCAACATCGATGGATTACAGAGGGCAACAAACTTCTCACAGGCAGAGACTTCGTAAACTGTGTAAAATTCAGAATAAACGCGATGCCCACAAGGTCACGTACAACGAGAGGAAAAATGAAGGACAGATACTGCAGGGCAGGTTGTAATGCCTTGGAGACACTGGATCATGTACTCCAAACTTGTCACAGAAGCCATCGCCAACGCATTGAACGCCACAATGCAGTAACCAACTATGTTAAGAGGGCACTAGACAAGTCTCACGCAAAAGTAGATCTTGAGCCATCCTTCAAAACAACCGAAGGAACTAGGAAACCTGACCTAATAGCGGCACATGACGGAAAGGTCATAGTATTAGACACCCAAATAGTCGGAAGCTCTGCTGACTTGGCAGCTTTACATAAGAGGAAGATAGATTATTACAAGCCGCTGGTAGACATGATAAGGACAAGGTATAATGCAACTGAGGTAAACTTCAACACGATAACCCTTAACATCAGGGGTGTTCGGTATGTAAAATCGGCAGAGTTCTTAACATGAAATAAAATACTTGAAAAGGACGAGCTCAAAATTGTCTCAACCAGAGTTATCATCGGAGTACTGAACGGGTTCGCAAAATGGTCAAGAACAACGACAGTTAAAAAGAAAAGACAGGAAATTGGATGACCAAATATATTAATGCGTGCTGCCTGCGCCACCATCCTCCAGGCACAAAACTAGGAGTTAGGTATAGTAGGTATTGCCTTCGGGCCAAGTGCCACACTACCTGGTCAAACTGGCGACCGGTGTGCGTAAACTGCATGCCCCTCCTAGTCAAAAAAAAAGCCAAATGCCTCGTCATCTAACTAGTGACACGCATGAATGGATTAACGAGATTCCCACTGTCCCTATCTACTTTCTAGCGAAACCACTGCCAAGGGAACGGGCTTGGAAAAATTAGCGGGGAAAGAAGACCCTGTTGATCTTGACTCTAATCTGGCATTGTAAGTAGACATGAAAGGTGTAGCATAAGTGGGAGATAGTAATATCGTCGGTGAAATACCACTACTTTCATCGTTTCTTTACTTACTCGATTGGGCGGAAAGCGTGCGTCGAAAACTTGCGTTCCGACTGTCACGGTTTTCTAGAGCCAAGCGCATAAGAGTGGTGTGAGGCATTGCTCCGATCGCCAACAATACTCTAGCGTGATCCGATTCGAGGAAACTGCTAGGCGGGGAGTTTGACTGGGGCGGTACATCTGTCAAATAATAACGCAGGTGTCCTAAGGCCAGCTCAGCGAGGACAGAAACCTCGCGTAGAGCAAAAGGGCAAATGCTGGCTTGATCCCGTTGTTCAGTGTGCACAGGGACTGCGAAAGCATGGCCTATCGATACCTTTGGCTTGAAGAGTTTTTAGCAAGACGTGTCAGAAAAGTTACCACAGGGATAACTGGCTTGTGGCAGCCAAGCGTTCATAGCGACGTTGCTTTTTGATCTTTCGATGTCGGCTCTTCCTATCATTGCGAAGCAGAATTCGCCAAGCGTTGGATTGTTCACCCACAAATAGGCAACGAGAGCTGGGTTTAGACCGTCGTGAGACAGGTTAGTTTTACCCTACTGATGAATCGTCGTTGCGATAGTAATCCTGCTCAGTACGAGAGGAACCGCAGGTTTGGACACTTGGTTCACGCACTCGGTCGAGCGGCCGGTGGTGCAAAGCTACCATCCGTGGGATTATGCCTGAACGCCTCTAAGGCCGTATCCTTTCTAGACAAAGTAAGAAACGATATCTCTAGGAGTCTCGTGTGTCGAAAGGCTCAATACAATGTGATTTATTAGGTATTCGGCACACGCCGTTTATAGCACGAGCCATTTTTAGCCGAATGAGGCGCTGGACAGTGGCGGTATCCGTCCGTTATATCTGTCTTGCCTATAGCGGTCAATCATGGGTCACTAGTTCGATGTAGAGACTGGGAATCGTTTGTAAACGACTTAGGTACCTGGCGGGGTGTAGTACTCGGCAGAGCAGTTACCACGCTGCGATCCGTTGAGACTCAGCCCTTGGCTTGGGGATTCGTCATGTCGGCTTGACGTCACCCCATGCTATTAGAGCATAAGCCTTAAGCCGTCACATTTCAGCATGCCACAATCATTAGGCTTGACAGTCAAAAACTTGTACATGCTGTACATGTAACACTTCTTCGGTATCTACTTAGCTATTTTGTACAACGTGCGTAAGTCAGCACGTAAATCAAAACTTATCGACAAATTCCAATACTAAAAATATTCATTATTTCTTTCAATAACCACAATACCAAGAAAATAGTTATAAATATTTTGTAAGTTTACGAAATATATGTTTTTAAGATAAACTTTTCATATTTTTTATTATAAATATATGATATAATTCTTTAAATTTTAAATAAGGAGAATTTTTTTTTGCTAAATTTCTTGGAAATGCGTACAAGTTACCAATTAAATGAAATGCGTACAAGTTGTAATAAGCAAAGTACGTATAAGTTATTTATAATGCAAAATGCGTGCAAGTTGTCAATGTGTAAAATACGTGCAAGTTGTCAATTTGCAGAATACGTATAAGTTGTCAATGTGCAAAATACGTGCAAGTGGCTATTTTTATTCAATTTTTGTAATATACTCTAAATAATTAGTAACTTCCAACCTATAAATATTTCAATTCTTTTATAATAAAATATACAGTATATTTATTTCTGTTTTAACAAAATATTCAGTATTTATATATAATTTCAAACTACATCAAGTAGAGTTTTAGGGGATATTAGCGAGTAAGCCTAACCTAGAATCTTGCATCGAAACAGGTTAAAAACATTTTCCGGCTTTTTGAAATCAGTAACTTACGGGTACCTCAGACTACATCAAGTAAACTTTTAGGGGACATTAGCGAGTAAGCCTAACCTAGAATCTTGCATCAAAACAGGTTAAAAACATTTTCCGGCTTTTTGAAATCAGTAACTTACGGGTACCTCAGACCACATCAAGTAAACTTTTAGGGGACATTAGCGAGTAAGCCTAACCTAGAATCTTGCATCAAAACAGGTTAAAAACATTTTCCGGCTTTTTGAAATTGGTAACTTACGGGTACCTCAGACTACATTAAGTAAACTTTTAGGGGACATTAGCGAGTAAGCCTAACCTAGAATCTTGCATCGAAACAGGTTAAGAACATTTTCCGGCTTTTTGAAATCAGTAACTTACGGGTACCTCAGACTACATCAAGTAAACTTTTAGGAGACATTAGCGAGTAAGCCTAACCTTGAATCTTGCATCGAAACAGGTTAAAAACATTTTCCAGCTTTTTGAAATCAGTTACTTACGGGTACCTCAGACTACATCAAGTAAACTTTTAGGGGACATTAGCGAGTAAGCCTAACCTAGAATATTGCATAGAAACAGGTTAAAAACATTTTTCGGCTTTTTGAAATCAGTAACTGACGGGTACCTCAGACTACATCAAGTAAACTTTTAGAGGTCATTAGCGAGTAAGCCAAACCTAGAATCTTGCATCGAAACAGGTTAAAAACATTTTCCGGCTTTTTGAAATCAGTAACTTACAGGAACCTCAGACTACATCAAGTAAACTTTTAGGGGACATTAGCTAGTAAGCTTAACCTAGAATCTTGCATCGAAACAGGTCAAACTACTTTTGTAGAAAAATATTGTTTTTGGGTTTTTAAGAATGACATATATTTATTCTATTATTTATTTACATGACATGGTTTAAATACAGCATTTTTATTACTTTAAGTTATATTTTTATTTAAAATAAAATATTCTTACATTTAGCTAATACAATTTAAATAAATTAATATCTGAAATCTTGCTTGCTTTCCAGTCGAGGATGCTTTTCACGAGATAGTAGTGTCGCTGTCATAACACCTTCGCGATTTTGCTCTAATACGCGTTTTGATACATTAGCCAGTAATTGAACATGTCTCTCAGTTCCCTGAATGTGGAACGGAATTTTGGGGTCACGCCATGGACACTCATTGCTTTGTAGATATTGTACTAGATGTTTATGAGGAATATTTAGCGTAAAGGCTGGTTCGGATATATTTGAATAATCATCCATATCTATCATATTAGTATAGTCGGTGCATTCGAAATTTATTTCGGGTGTTTTGTAATCTCTCAATTGCGTCAGGTCTTCCACATTATTACGGTAACATAAGATTTTTCTTATAGCTGAATCTCGTATTTCCTTTTTATTATCAAACAACTGAATCTCGTATTTCCTTTTTATTATTGCTAATAAAATATTTTCCGAGTGAGCATAGTATGCGTTTTCTTTAGCAACATTGTTCACAATTTGTCTTAAATTCGAGTCTAAATATTGCGCCCAGCTAATAAATTTATAAAATAATATACTACCATACACCACAGAGTTGTAATATTTAATGTTAAAGTACTTTGGAATATATACTTTCATTGTGTAGTTTGCCAGAATTTTCAAATTTTTGGATGGCTTAGTAGTAGTTACATATAACCGAAGTAACCTGCTAGCCTTCGTGTGCCAACGGGAATGTGCTATTGGCCCTGGTTTCATGTTAGCTAAGTCTGTCGATACTTCTCCAGAAGCAACTGCTTAAGCTATTTTTATTAAATAACTTGAATCAGTTGTCGATTCAGCAGGACTTATATCAGCCAAATTTTCAAGTGGGATTGTTTCAAAGTCTTTTACCGGCTGGAAGTATATAAGAAACAATAAATTATATTGAATTTGAACATAGGGTATTAAAAATAATAAATATGTTATAACTCACCAGTATATTTTCGCATGTTTCAATTTGTTTGCTTAATATTCCAGTTTTTGTTCGTGGTCCAGTGGTCAATTATTTTTCCAAATAGTTAAATAAATGGCGAAGTGGAAGTTCGTTAAAGTGGAGAAGACACACAAACCAATGCAGTGGCCTGTTTAACTGAATTTCAAATCGACATAAAATCCCATTTTTACGCCTGTATTTTCTAGTTCCCCATCGCAACATATGCCTATCAAAGAATCGAGAGCTATTCCTTTATCGGCAAAAAACTCGTTCAATTTGATTACTTTACTTTCCGAATCTTCATTTTCCAATTTTGTGTAACCCAACAATTGGCAATTCGGTTCCTTTAAAATAACTAAATGCGCTTCTTTAATCATTCGTGGGTGAAACTTCTTATCGATTTTATCCATGGTAATAAAATCATTTTTCGGCCGTCGAATGAAAATGCTATTAATTCAGAAGAATTATATCGTTTGTGTAGAGCTTGCCTATTTTTCTGCCTCTCACGAACGCTTTTATTTTTATCCATAATGACAGGATTGCCCCAATCATCCATTACGCCCAGGTCATGCAGGATTGCTGTCACCACGCCAGAACCAACTCTATCAGAAATTGCAAATCTGTCGCACATTAATGCATAGCTTGGAGCCTTATATCTTCGACTATATGGTCCACGTTTTATATGAGAAGTATTTTGTAAACTTTCCGAACTGCTTTTAAAATCAAAACCAACATCTGGAGTATATATCTCACCTGGAGTAATATTGCTAGTCATTGTAGATGCTGATACTTCATCTTCAATTTTGATAATATATTCTGGTATCGTAGATTTCCTCTCATTATGTTGATCCATCATAAATGCTTGTTAATGTTCTGGGATCAGTCCGCAAGAACACAGTATTCTTCGCAAATCGCATTTGCATTTTCCAATATAAAATAATTCTTTCGTGGATTCTACAAACTCCTGAAATGATGCTTGGGTAGACTTGCTTTTATATGTACTTTTATATTTATCAATCAATCGGTTCAATTTTCTAGCAATACTTCGTTTCTCCATAATTGGAATATCAATTTTTTCCCACGTCTGAATCAATTTCGTTACCACATTTGGAGTAAATGTTTTATATGAAAACATTTTTATTTGTTTTTTTTATTTTTCCGCCAAATAAAAATAATACCTGATAACTTTCATAATTGTCGGAAGATTCACTCCTGTAAATTCTTCTGCTGGTCCAAATGTAATTTGATCATGCGAGCGCATATGATTCAAATTACACTGCAAATGTTGTTGTGTGAATCAAAACACAAAAACATATTAAATACCATGAAAAAGCGCTTCTTTATACACATAAGGAAGTGGTAATACATAAAGGATGTTTATTAACACGGCGATCGTTTTAATTATCGCTCTTTTTTGTCGTATAAGACTAATGTTCGTCATCAGGCGTGTTAAGAAAGATGCATGCGGCGTGTTAATAGTTCACCAGATCGAAATGTTTCTATCAGTTATTTATAATCCAATTTAAAAATCATGTATTTAGATGATAGCAAACATTTATTTCTCACAAATGCAATTTTAAGATACAAAAAATTATTTCTGTGCATGGAATTATGAAAAGAAATTATTATATTAGCAATTTTGATAGTAACACATAAATAAATAAATGAATAAATAAATAAATCAATTTATTATCATTTTCAACCATAATATTCTACATGTTCATGATAAAACAAAGAGACATATTGTTTATTCATTACACTAAATAAAGACAAATCATGAGGAAAAATTAATTCTTCAATATCAATGACAGATTTATCATTGTTTTCTGAAAGAATTACATGATATGAATTCAATTTTGCTTCATAAAATTGTGTGGATAACAATGTTATCAAAAGCAACTTTTTACCATTACAGATAAAAATATTTTCTATTAAGCCAAAAACTGGGATTGTATTGTCAGAACACTCTAATAACACAATACTTCCGATTGAATATGTAGTTCCATAAACGTTGATTTTTGGTGTTTGGAGCAACAAGCATATAGGTCGTTCTTGTTCTATTATGAAACTATTAAAAAGATCAGCATGTTGAATATTAATCAGTTGTACTGTTTTTCCGGGAGCCACAGTATCACCTCTGTACAAAAATTTTTTACTGAATGTTCGAGGAAATGCATTAAGTCTTGAACGTAAGCGAGCTTGATGTCTATAAGCCAGTGTAATAGGTATATTTTTAAAATTGCGCACAACTGCCATCACACTTTTAAAATAACCATGAGTGCCTTCGAAACGAAAGCACCATTGTTGTCTTGCAAATAATTTAATGTATCTCGGGATGTGTATTAGGTAATGGAACTTGGGCACTAATGTACATTCAGAATATAAATCTTTGAAATTCAAAATAAAGGTTTCAATCATAATTGCTAACAGGTCTATAGAAATTAACTTTATTTCATATGCGAGGCATAAATTTACTATTTGTAACATTCTAATATAGCAACAATTATGATCATACAAATCAAGATCATCTGATGGGATAATCCATTCACCAAGTATAAATGGCAAAGTATGTGCCAGTGACAATTATTGAGCTGCACTTTGACGTAGATTGCGTGTCAGTTCCAAATGATGGTAATCTATGAGAGCAGGTCTATCCCTTTTGAATTGTTTGTAATCAAAATGAGACAGTTTCTCATTTAGTGCATCTAATGTAAATATTTGTCGAATCTTGATACAATACATTAGGTATAATCTGATCGTAATTTCCAATGGTCCTTCAATTAAAACATGCATTGAGTCTTAAAGTAATCAAGTTGTTATATCAAAATATTCTATATCCATTAAAGGACTTTTACGATTAATGCCATAATACTTTTTCCAAAATGCTTTGGCTGCTGGAATTAATGATTCATCATAAATGGTATTTATGTTATCTTGATGAGTCCTGTTAATACGTTGAACAAAATATTGATCTAGAAATCGAGATTTCCAGGACTTGTTAGTTGCTGTACAAGATCTACGAAGCCGATATGCAGCAGTTGATTCTTTAAATCCGCCTAGTACTGCCGAAGCGGGCGTATCCCCAGCACAAAATAATAAAGATCCTTTATATGTTTTTAATTCTCCTTTGCCAATGTCAATTTCAATTCCCTTTGTTTGTAAGATTTTAATATCGTCAATAAATGGTTTTAGAAGTTTATCTAGAGCACCGGGTTTCTTCAAATATTCAGTTTTAACTATGGCATATAGTTGAATTGAGTCCAATGATGATCGAAGTTTTGGTTGTAGATTACCCAGTGTCCAGTAAAACATTGACTGTCTATGAATTTTTGAATTGCCACCAGGGGGATTTGTCATACAAACATCATCATAATACAATATTATTGCTAAAGCACTTGCTTTATTTGAAAAATAAACATTATTACGATAATAAGATCCATCTAAAATGGTTTTCATAACTTGACCATGATTAGATGCTACACTTAAACTATTTCGTACTTCCTTGATTCATCAATAAATTTTTCAAATTATCTAATACAGATACAACTTGAGCGTTATATGTTATATTGCATATTCTTGGTAGTGCATTTTTTTCTTTTTCCATTCAAGGCCTTCACCAACAACTAGATTCATCGAAGAAACCATGTTAAACTTCCCAATGAGAACTCGGTCTAACTTAGCCTTTGTTTGAACATAAGAAAAAATTGATTTTGAAGGATATCCTTCTTTGAATATATTCACAATGTCATAAAATTTTACTTGATTAGTATTATTGTCTTTTTAACTTCCCGAAGGAGAAGTTTATGTTTTCATCAAAAAATTCGAATTGCTAATTTTATGTTTTCTCGACGTTTCAAGCCATTCTAAATCGAATGACACCAAATTTGGAAAAAGTATGTGTGTATGTGTGTGTGTGTGTATGTGTGTGTGTGCGTGTATGTGAACAAATTTTTTGCCGTAAATCGACGTTTTCTCAAAAACGGCTGGACCGATTCCAAAAATTTAAAAGCCATTCGATGTATCTCGATGAGGACTGTTGTTTGTCAGTTTTGTACGACGATCAGCCAAGCCGTTTCTTTATAAATCGTAGAAAACTGGAAAATTTTTTGTCTACGTTTTAGCCCGCAATTCTGAATCGATTTTGAAAATTCAAAAACCGTTCGAAAGATATTGATTGGGAGTCGTGCTGATTAGTTTTTGGTAGAGATCGGCCGGGCCGTTTTCTTGTAATAAAGTTTGAAAAAAAAAATCGACGATATTTATGATTATTTTTTTGACTGTACATACCATAGTCTTCTAGATCATACTAAAATATTACGACCCTACGACAACTGGTTCAGCTTTAAAAATTCGTCAAAGTTTGCAAAAATTGGTATCGTTTTTTTGGCATTTGTCAAAATTAGACTTTTGATCGACGTTTTCTTAAAAACGCTTGAACCGATTTTAGAAATTTAAAAGCCATTTGATGTATTTCAGTGAGGACTATCGTTTGTCAGTTTTGTGCGACGATCTGCCAAGCCATTTCTTTGCAATTTAAAAAAAAGTGTTAAACTTTTCGTCCACATTTAAGCTCATCTTACCAAACCGATTTTAAAAAATCAAAAACTGTTTGAAAGATAGTAGTTGAGAATGGTACTGATTAATTTTAGGTGAAAATCTACCGAGACGTTTTCTTGTAATTAACTGTTGAAAAACAAATTTAAGCTGATTTTTATGGATTTCTTTTTAGCGATATATAACCATGGTCTTATAGAACTTACTGAAATTACGGCCTTACGACAAATAGTTTGATTCTAAAAATTCGTCAAACTTTGCTAAAATTATTATCGTTTTTTCAAAGTAGGATTAATAAAGTATATTATTTACACTTTTTTTTTTGATTAATTCGATTATTTACACATATCGGGAAGTTCATGTAACTTGCCTCAAGGCTAAATACCAAACCAACTAGTTTTTCTCTAATTCTATTCTGTAAAATAAAAATATCAGTGCATAAATATGATAACTCTATATACATGAACTCATTATAATGTTCAACTTCATTATATTTATTTCTGTAATATAAAAATATCACTGCATAAATATAATAACTCTATATACATGAACTCATTATAATGTTCAACTTCATTATATTTAAATCATATCCAACATGTACTTGAATGTATAGAAAAAAACACATTACTTACTAATAAAATACTTGTATACATGTCGACTAAGTTTGTAACACCATCAATAATATTTCCTATTGCATTGCAGAAATATTACTATTTTCTCTGATGTTAATGATGAACTGTGCTGCATAAATCTCAAGACTGTCTTTCCCATCTTCAATAATAACTTCATCTCCATCTAGATTCGTATTATGATTTATTGAAAAAAAGTAATGGTTTGGATATTTATAATATTTTAAATCAATCAATAACGAACATATCTTCAATATCAGTAATATCATCCAAAACATCATTATCCACTTCCATTGGTTCATGATTGTTATGTTCATTTTCAGTACTATTAAATTCATTTAAATCTTCAACATTCAATTTGTGCTTTCTAAATACATGTTGACGAAATGATTTCCACTTTGTATAAGTTGATCCACATCCTCGCTTAGTACATTGAATTTTGAATTTTGGATCGTTTTTATGATGACGAATGACATGTGTCATTAACTGATTATGGGAAGCACCCAAATAATAACACATAGAGCACGTGAATATAAATTGATCGCGACGACTCATTTTAATTAATATTTAATTTTGTTACTAAATAAGTAGTATGATATTATAAATTCACAAGTATATTTAATTATTTGAAACAAATTGTTAGATATAAATACAGTAAGCACCGATACGCGACAGCGATATGTGGGCAAAATGCGTAATGCGTCTCGTTTTTTATGTATTGTCTACTCTCTCTAACAAAATGAAGATAAACCAGAGCGCTATAGTAGCGACATTCTGGCCGTGCAAACTGCTAGCCTATACTGTATATGCATGCAATTGCAATCACGTGATATCTCAAAGTGTACTTTTTTGGAGCCGGCATTTTCGTTTCGTGAAATATTTTGATATCTGCGTTTGTGATAATCCGAACTAACTGCGCATAAAAATGGAGAAGAAAGTTTATTGTGTAATAGAAAAGAGATGCAAATGTGTTAAGTTTATAGTACGAGCAAGTATCTGACGTTGATATGATTCGACGTTGTCTGGATGAAGCGCGCAAAACAGACCCCATATTGCATAGAATGATGGTGAATAAACATGTAGTTCTGCAAAAAAAAGATATTGATCGTGACAATCAATTGTGTGACATTGAAGAAGATGAGATTGTGGAGAATAAAAGTGATGTTCACGTCGCCTTAATTTCCTTTGATGAACCTATTGCTCCAAACTACATGCCTTCATATCCATCGAGCAATAACGACGGCCATGACATTTTTGAAGAAACTGTAGATTTGACGAAAGCAGATGTTATTTTTATGAATAACACAAACAGAGCTGAAATTGTTGAAAAGGTTTGTGTATTTTTTGTACGTAAAAAAACTATCAAACGTTAATAATTTTTTTTTAGAATTTATTATCAGCTCAGAAAGTAAGAGATTTACAGGAATCAGGACCAAGCACTGCTAACGAACCTGCGTTCACTGAAAGAATGTCATTGGCTAGTCGAAGAAATTCTATCAATCCATTCGTATCATTACCTTCGCTAACAATAGATTTGAAAAAAAGAATTGAAGAAGATGGAATCACTCCACGAAATAGAAATTTTTTTATAGCACATTGGGGTTCATACCTTTGGCATGTAACAGATGGATGTCCGAAACCGATTGATTATTACAATATCAGCATGAAGATAATAGAAACTTTCCCCGTCTTACAATTTGGTGATAACAAATGCGTAAGTACATAAATTGTCAATTAAAATAGAATATAATAAAAATTATCTTATTTGAAATTGAACAGAATTTGGTTCGGCTCTTATTAATCACATGGGTTAGAAATCACAGACGGAATTTAAAAAATGCTGCACGAAATGAGGAGTTGAATCGAATGCGATTGCAGGAAGCTACATCACCTATGGAACATGCAAACCTTATATTATCAGTATCGTAAGTTGCAATTTTTTACTTTAATCATGATCTATCAATTTAGGAAATATATGCAATTCTTCAATATTTATATTGTTACATTCATCACATTACATATTACATATCATTACATTCATTCATTAATCCTCCTAAACTATAATTCGGATTTTCATGAATCTTCTTGAAGTTTGTTCGGGAAATTTTCTAGAATGTTTTGATTCATAGAAATATAGTTAGATTGTAAAAATAAATAGAAAAAATTACAAAAAAACGCTTATCATTGTTTGACCTTTAAAATATTTAAGGCATGGTTTGACATTAAAAACAAATGACAACTGTCATTTGCCAAACATTTCTATTCACTTATAGGCTAAGGCAATATTAAAATATAATAAATTCATGAATAAAAATAAATAAAATGTAATATAATAATTAAAAATAAATAATAATTAAAATAATATAAGATGCAAATAATATAACATGCATCTAACAGTCTGCGCATGCGGCTGACGCGCACGGCGAATCGTGTTCTCAACGTACGCGTGGTTTGCTTTTGCTTGCAATAATTTTGTTTGCGCACTTTGCGAACAGATTCGCCGTACGAATTCGTGCAAAGGAGACGAGCCATAAGTGATCGCGCTCAAAAATATTCAATTTGCGGTCGTTTTGCCTTACTATACTAAGTTACAATACAAAAAAGTTTCATTGTGTCAAAAATTCATATGTTTGTCATTGGGTACGGAATATTTACTCAATAGAGCGCTTTCGGTCTGAACTTTTTTTACTGTTTTCCAATTCGTTTGGAATTTTGGAACTAGGTTCATCTTACTCTTCAGAAGTGAAAACAATTTAGACTCCTTTACCACTTCTCGGGTGGATGACATTTCTTTTCAGTGGTTTAATTTTACTTTTTTTTCAAAATAATGTTGGGGATCGATAAAAGAACTAATTATAAGAGAAAAATGTTTAATAATGTTTTTCAAAAAAGCCAATACTTTTCAAGTTACTGGCTACTGAAAATTTGTTTCTTTTTTGCGTTTTTTATCATTTTTTCCTAATATTAGGTTCTCAAATATCTTCCTTCCGCTTTTTTGCTATTGGTTTATAATACAAAAAGGCGGAAGGGAGATATTTGACAACCTAATATCTTCAAAAATATACATTTTAACAAAAATCATGTAGTGAACAAAATTATATCAATTAAAATCTTAATAAATCGCTGTTTTATAGTGTTTTAAAAACATTATTAGGCTAGATATGAAAATGGGTTTTTAAAGTGCTCAAAATAAGCTTTAAAATGAGTACTTCTGCGTGTAAAATGAGTAAACTATCATGCAAATAAAAGACGCATATAATGTTTTTTCATTTAAATCGAATAGTTTTTCAGTGCCATTTCCACCAAATTTAAAAATAATCGTATTCCCTCTAGAATCAACTTGGTTTAAGAGATCTTGACGGATTCTAGAAAATACCACAACTTTAGTACAAACCATTTTCAAAAAACTCATGATTTCATGAAAAAAAACCTTAAAAAAAACATCCAATTTCTCATTATAATATCTCTGAAAGAATACGTATAAAAGTATATATATATGAAAATTCGAGGTATTTTTCTGACTAATTATTGTTGTTTATTATTTTTCCATTACACAAATATTGATAGAGGTATTAATTAAGGAGTGCGCGGCTGTCCAACCAGAGGTCTTTCGAGCCCTTTAACCCTTCGCCGTTTCACAATGAGAGAAGTTACGGTAAAATTTATGATAGAAAAAGTTGTAGCTTATTTAATCACCTTTAAAATAGTGTATTACACGTTCCGATAAAATCAGAATTAAAATAGTAATAATACAATTAATGCGGTGGATGGTGACGGAGTGCAAATTGTTTTTACTTCTGAACTTGAGATAAAGATTAGCCTATTTCCAAAATATCAAGTGAATTGGAGCACAGTAAAAAAAATCACAGAGCAATAATTTTGTTGATCGTAAGTTGAATAGAGCACATGTGAACAGGATTTGACAAACTAATTCACTTCAAATATAAACTTAAGCAATAATGTATATTGATTTATTGGACAAAAAATGTAATTTAGATATTAAAATTACTAAAAGCCAGTTAAAATATGGTACGAAATTATAAAAATTATAGGCAACATTATTGAAGCAATTATTTTGGGTAGAAAAATAAAAGGTGATATTGCACCTTTGCCGCGAATGCTATATATTAATTCTTTCTGAATTTGTTGTACTTTTTAAAAGATTTCAATTTTCAACACGTGTATCTTATGCTATGACCATAAATCACAAAGGCAGACGATCATTTTTAGTGTGATAAATTTGGAAAATCAATGTTTTAGTCGTGAATAAACAAAAAATCATTCATTTATACATCCACATCTACAGGTATGACTAAAAATACTATATAACCCTTAAATGCAATAAAACAAATTGAGCTATTGGAAATAAATTTGTTCTATAAATCACAGTGTATAATTTTTAATATACAATTTTATTGAACATTTTTTAATATTTGTTAAATGAATAATTAAAGTGTTAACTGTGGGAATTGAGAACAATCATTTTATTTGAAACAGTTCTAAATTCAACATCACTCATATATTGGTGTAAATAGTAATTCAAAAAACAGTAATTATTATTTTTAACTAAGCAGTAAATATTAGTAAAATATTATAAAATATTGAAAAATTGTAGACGTGGGTACAGAACAACGTCTGTCGGGTCAGATAGTATATATATATATATATATATATATATATATATATATTCAGTTTTTGGGAAGTAAAAAACTGACTTTTTGTTCAAATTGAGATTATAATTCTCAAATTTTGTACAATATAAATTTGTTTATCATTTTTATTATTATTTTCAGAGATGAAGAAAGCATGTCTGATAACCAGATGCTATTGAAAGAATTGGAGAAAAAATTCATAAAGGGCAAGAACGTTGTACATATAAAAAATTTATTGAGAATTACCATGAATGTCCGAAGGACATGGATTGAGAATGAAGCGCAAAGAATTATTAACATTATAAATAGATTTCCACCGCTTGGGGATAGCGATATGGTAATCATTAATCTTGAATAATTGTACTATATTTTATTTTATTTCATTTCAGGTGTTATTCGAGTTCTTGAATTTAAAAAGTTTAGAGGAAAATCTATTAATAAATTCAATAGATGATAATATAGCAAAAATTATGGCAACATATTCAATATCCAACAATGATTCGGAATTGTCAAAAATTCAAGCCCTCAGTAAGTTGAGCAAGTACTTACACAGTAAAAAACCTTCCCTGAAGAATGTTATACCAATCATTACAATAAAAGAGGTAATCAATGCTGAAGATAATGAAGTTATATTTTAAGTAATGCATTTTTTTATTATACAGATGTTGAGTAGTACTTCAAATTTATTAACGAAGGAATTTGAAGCGCCCCGGGTTGTGATTTACACTGCAGTGGATAATATATGTCAAGCATTTATTGTAGCAGATAAAGAAATCCAAATGGAAATAGATAATCCATCAGCATCAAAAATATTAGTAGTTCTTTGCAGTACTTACTTTGTATGGAACCGTTCGTATCCCGCCGCATATACAAATATTTTAAAATATTTGGAATATCAAATATTAAAAACAGCGATTAATAATAAAAATACAATGCTTTTAAAATTTGTGCACGCTGTTCAAAATGGAGATAAACTGTCTTAGGCGCATGTAATTATTCATATTCATGTAATTATTTTCTGTGATAATATAGTTATTAATATTTTTTATGTTGAATTTGCTAAATTAATAATTACATAGAATTAACCCTTATCGGTCACTTTGCATGTGATTCCCAGCAGGTTGTAGTTAAATATACAAAATCTCTTATATGATGAAAAAAAACTCATGTTTAATAATATTATTTACATATATCACACTTATTTTTCAACTACTTTCGACATTTACATTGCTATCATCAATATTAAAAAATCTATTATCTTCTTTATTTATTTTTGAGTTTAATACAATAATAAATAATAAATAGTAGTATGCCCTAAGGCAGAGTTATAATCCCTCCATTTTATATTATTTTCTTTAACATTTTATTTCAATTATTCATTTTTTTATGGATTTTGAAATGGAAGCATATTTTTTATCTATATTATACAGTGAAAATGGAAACCACACGTAGCATGTGACTAATGTTCTGACTAATAAGCCTTAATAATATCACATATTTAACACCAAATACAATTTATCATAATTTATTATTTATTTGTAAGCATAATTATTTTTAATAATATTGTAATTTTTGTAAAATTGTGATTTTAAAATTTAATATATTAATCAATAAAATATAAAACTTTTATAATGACTATATTTATTTCAATAAAACATAGTCTTTGTGGTACTACAAAGCGTAAAGCGCGTTAAATAAGCAAATGGTTTACACCCTACAACGTCGTATTCTCATGATAACACACCCGTCCGGGTGGTTTCATAATAACACACCCGACTGGTATGTTAGTCAAAACACACCCGACCGGTGTGTTAGTCAAAACACGCCAAAAAGTAGATCAAAAGTGACTACATCCAATTATCACCCCTTTTCGTGTTATAGTACGCGACAGACGTTTGCCGTGTACTGGCACTTGCGCCTGAATTTAAATAAGAACTCGCCATTGATACTTGACGCCCTAGTGACGAACTGAATGAACATTTATGCGGATTTGTCACATTAATATATTATTTTCTAAATTTCTAGAATTATAATAAAAAAATATTAGCGCACTCTGATGGAAATAAATAACAACAAACTAAACCCGATTTAAAAACCCCCGCACAAACTCTTAATAAAAATAAAACTCACAATTTGAATTATTCACATGCCAAATCTAATATATTTACTTATTAAAAACAGCATTTAATTGAAAATTTCGCTGGCTAAAGAGTTATTTGCGATATATGGTTTTGCAGTCAAAATTCATTTAATTAACACATATATTTCATATAAAAAGGTGCCCATATCGCTTAATTTTACTTCAATAATGAATTGGCCCAACCTAATATATATATATATATATATATATATATATATATATATTAATTGTTTAATATGAACAAAACAGCACTCAGATTTGTTTAACACAACTTTATTTTATGATTACAGACGTTTCGAGATCATGGTGTGTCTCATCTTCAGTGTAATTTCAAAAACAGTTACTTATATACTACACATTCTTTAATAATTTATTTAAATTTCATTTAATTTTTGATATACAAAAAAAACACCAACTATTCCTTGCAATGCTTGACACAGTACTAAAGAAACATATAACACTTACAGAAATATTCTAAACAAATTTGAAGTACTTATCTTGGCAGAATCAATGTTAATAGTTCGGACTAACAATAGCATAAATCTAAGAACCGACACAAATATTTTACATGACACTTATATAAACATCATTAATAATTTATAAATTTTTTCATTTATCTTATTCTTTTCAATAAATTAATTTGTTTTTTTATTTTTATCGATTTTTGTATGCGACAGCACTCCTTTTGTTTACATTATGATGATACCCATTCTGTCTCCATCTAGATAAGTACTTCAAATTTGTTTAGAATATTTCTGTAAGTGTTATATGTTTCTTTAGTACTGTGTCAAGCATTGCAAGGAATAGTTGGTATTTTTTGTATATCAAAAATTAAATGAAATTTAAATAAATTATTAAAGAATGTGTAGTATATAAGTAACTGTTTTTGAAATTACACTGAAGATGAGACACACCATGGTCTCGAAACGTCTGTAATCATAAAATAAAGTTGTGTTAAACAAATCTGAGTGCTGTTTTGTTCATATTAAACAATTAATATTCGTTCCACTCATATCATAAAATTCTATATATATATATATATATATATATATATATATATATATATATATATATATATGTATATGTATAAATGTATATATGTATATATGTGTATATGTATGTGCGATTGTATATATATATATTATATATATATATATATATATATATATATATATATATATGTATGAATATTTGTGTATATGTATATATATATATATATATATATATATGTGTATATATGCATATGTGTATATATGTATGTATGTGTGTATACATACATACTATATATATATATATATATATATATATATATATAATTGTTTTATCTTCGAACGAGAACCGAATTTTAGTACGATTAAAACAAGCCAAAAAAGCTTTTTCTCATTCTACACTTGTCGGAACAATTGTCATATAGAAACAATACGAATTAGAGATGGGTAACTCACTCCATAGTTATCACTCCGATACAACTCTGCGCTCGAAGTGAATCCGAGCGAAGTTGTGTCGGAGATTTTGTCATATCAGACTTTCCTAATCTGGTATTAAATCTGTTAAATCGTGCAGACATTTACTGCGCTTTTTGCTTTGGAAAGGAAAGGAAGCGGATATAACTTCTCCCGATGCGGAGTCAAATTCTAACCGATCCAGCTTCGGATATGATAAGTCCAACTCTAATACAAATACATTATTAGTCGATATGAATTAGTACTTTATAGTGTATTTGGGTTATAATCAAATTTTATTTAAATATGAACAATTTCTAGAAATCTGCAACGTACGCATAAGAAAAAGGTCATCGACCACCGAGACCTATATTATCATTGATTTTCAAACTGATTATCATTCCATGACTTAGTGAATTGTCGTTATAATAAAATAATAAATAAATACGAATAATAGACAGAAAGATATACAGAGAATTATATCGTGTCGATTGTATATTATGTTTAAAAATTAGATATGAGGACAATGCACGTGGACGAATAATATTTTTTATAAATAGATTCTATTCATTAGGTAGCTATCGTATATAATCGTTTTATCTTGCCGATATCGCCGCTCGACTGAGCCGAGTCGGCAATACACGTCGGCAATATTGCGTAAGTCCAGTTTTTAACAAAATACTGGTAATCCCAAAATACCTGGTATTTTTTGTATTAATGCCGGTATCGAATACCGGACAAAAATCGTCAGGAATCGCGATATTCGGAATCACGGAATCCCGGTATTGTAAGCCCTAGGTCCATCCCGCACATAGGGGAAAAAATAAAACAAAAAAACTAATTGTCAGTGGTTGCTTAGGCTACTAAAAAATACTCAAATACTTAAATGCATAAATTAACAAGTGCTTATATGTTAGATCGATGAGTTTCTTGCTTTTGAGCCTGGATTGAAAGTTTGTATTATATAACGTGGTCGCTAGATTGTTGCAGTGGTTGGTACTTGTATCCTTGTATTTAGCTGAAAATCTATTGTAGGCAAGTTAGTATCCTGGTGCAGTATCCAAGTTGGAACATATCTAAGTGCATCTACTAGTTGCCTTATAAGTTTGTTCTGAAATCTTTATAGAATGATAATATTTCTTCTTTTAGCGGATTTCCAGAGTTGAATTCCGTAAGTGCAGTCCCGATTTTGTTGTATGTTTATAACTCGGACTTTCTGCCCAATAGCCAGTGTAATTTTCTTCTAGTAATATCTAGCTGTCTCTTTGTTTGGATGTTTAATTTCCAGTTCAGCCGCATGTCCAGTGTCATACCGAGGTATTTAACATATTCATGTTGTGGTATAGGTTCGCTGAAAATCTTAACTGAAGGGTAGGTTTCTATGCAGAAAGTGGATGTAACGTAGATTGATTCAGAATTAATAACTTCTAACCTCCAAAGTATAAACCACGTTTCGATCTTATGTGTTCTTGCAGTAGCCGGGTAGCGGTGTTGGCGTTTTCGTATTGAGTAATAACGTGTCTTCAGCAAACCTAGAAATATTAGTGTGATAATTTGCAGGAAAATCTGTCGTCTATATCAAGAAAAGTTTTTGACCTAAAACACTACCTTAAGGGACACTTGCGTTTATAGCTATAGTTTTATACTCTGCACCATTTAAGAATCAGTAAAATTTCCTGTGTTCTAAATAGAATATCAAAAATAAAAATATGTCACTCGAAAAATGTTTCCTGATCTTATATAAAAGTCCATCATGCCACAGTTTGTCGAAAGCACTCGGTAGGTCACAAAAGATTGCAGAACAGTATTGTCTTAAATGCAGCGCCGAATTTATAGTATTTACAACACGGTGGATGTGCTGTGTCGCTCTCTAAAGCCGAACTACAAGTTTAGGCTCAAGTTTTTTTTTGTTTAGCAGAATTTGTGAGCGTTTTAATAGTACATTTTCAAATATTTTAAATATGATAAAAAGGAGACTTCTGGGACAATATGATTATCTTAGCTGTTTTCCAGTAGTTAGGGAATGAATGTGTTCTGAAGATGGCGTTAAACAATATTACCAAGAATCATTTAGCATTTTTATTGTTATTTTATCCTGGCCTGGTGATTTCCCAGATTTTGCATGTTCAATGATATGTATAACTTCAGACAAATTTGTTTTTATATGATGGAATCCGAGTTAAATACATTGCTTAATAGATTGTTAGGCAATTGTTCTTCTGCAGTATTACATATTCTAGACACTGGTTGGAAGACGTCTTAAAGATTTTCAGCGAACAAAACAGCATTTTTTTCATGAATCATTGTCAAGGTTTGATCTAATTTGCAAAATTCTTTTTTTTTTCAATATAGTTTTCTGTAAAGGCGATATACCTATCATAACGAACTTCGAACTTTTCGAAATCATTTTTGTAGTGCGATTTGTACATCATTTGACAAAAATTTCTTCATAGCGAGCGTGAAATCTGAGAACAGGATATGGTTGCTGGGGAACAGATCTAGAGAATATAGTGAGTGGGGAAGCAATTCGGTGTCCAATTCTGTTTTTTTTGCCACTGTTTTCACGGATTTGTAACTTGGTGCGTTGTCCAGATGGAACTACAATAACGTTATTTAATAATCACTGTTAATGGTCTAGTCTTTCTCAAGATAGTGGATAAAGATCATTCCTCACAAATCCCAACAAACTGTCGCCATAACCTTGCCTGCTGATTGTTAGCATTTATTTTCCTCATCGTGTCTAGTCCTCCCGGGTGACTGTCTATTCGACTCCGGAGTCTAGTGGTGAAGCCAGGTCACATCCATGATAATATATTGATGCAAAAACTCAGTTTTATTTCGATTAAACAACTCCAAATACTATAACGAATCCTCAATTCGTTATGCTTCTGGTCAAATGTGAGTTGACGCAGCATCCATTTTGCACAGAGGTTTTTCCTATTCAAATATTTGTGTATGATATGTCCAGAACGTTCTAATTTTATCTTTGGGGTGTCAAACTGTCAACTATCTCAGGCATTTTTACCTTTCGGTTTTCCAAAACGTTTCGGAAGACTATTCTGATATTATCCGGTGCAACCACCTCAATTAAAATCAGCAAACCACTTTTGCCTAGATTTGGCACAGTCCAGATAATATTTAACAAGTAATACTTTGGCAGCGATGGTACTTTTACCTACTTTTACCTGTCAAAAAGCAATGATAAATCAACCCACAAAATTGCTTTAAATTCATGGTTTCGAAAAACTGTAAAGTAGCGTCACTTAAACCTCTGTAACTTGTAAACTAATCGTCGGATTGTCATAAAATTTTGACATATATCTTCCTAAAGTTGGTGCTTCCCACGAATCATATGGATGATTACATAGTTACATCATCTATACGGACTTATTGAGTCGCGTAATATTCGCCAAATTTTACGTAGTCTTCTCATAATTGCGAGGTGTTTTTTTTTAATTTTGTACAGCATTGTGGCTGATAAACGTCTATTTTAGGCGTTGAGCATAGATCTGCATGCTGAAGTATTTTGGATACTTTGATTACGGCGGAGTTGATCTCATCTTCACATTTGAGGGAACATTACAATGAAGTTTTCAATCAATTATTGAGCCATATGAGTCCCGCTCAGTTTGCTTGTTTGTAAGGAGGTTATCTTTGGTGTTAAATAGTATCTAAGAGTTATACTTGAGGATAACTGTTGAATGATCTAAATTTAGATCCAAGCATGATTATATTTTGATCTGATTTACATTAATATTATTTATTATAAAAAAGTCTAATAAGTCGGGTACTTTATCTAGATCACTTGTTCAACATGTTGGCTTTCCAGTGGATATCGGCCTAGATGTTGGCCGTTCGGGCTAGGTAAACGGCATTCCCAGTAGGATTTATTAGCAATAAAATCACAACCTGCAATATCAATTAATATTGCAGGTTGTGGTTTTATAGGGTATAATAAATTAATGAAAAAAAAATTGATGACTGGTGATAGAATGTTCAGGGAAACAGTATATTGCAGAGATAGTTAATTTTTTCATAGGTAATTCTATAGATATATTCGTTGCTTGAAGGTACTCAGTACATTAAGGCTCCGCTAGGTAGTGTTTAATTTTAATTTTTATTAGTATTGCAGTACCTATGTGCTCTTCTAGTCGGATGTTGAGTACTGTATAAATAGTAGTTAGGTATTCGCAAAAAAAATTTATCCGTGAAGTCAGTTATGAGATATGAGAGAAAATATTTAAATTCTTGAGAATGCTGGCTCAAGCCGTTGGCGATCTATAGACAGACTTTAAATTTTAAAGCCATTATTTGGTTTTTGTTAAAATTGTAGTAAAAAGATTAATCATAGTTTTATGTTCATCGATATCATAGGTATTACTCTCCATTACCTTGTCATTTCTTGTGTTGTATTTGTGTTTGTGATTTGGTTAGTAACTCGCGAGTAAAATAAGCCTTGAATTACTGTAAGATTTTTGTTACAGTAACGTAGGTTAGGATTGTACTATTAGGATTGAAAGTTGGTTGTAGTGCCGTAATGGAGGAAATTTCCGATTGAGCTCTTACTTGTGGACTTAGCATCCCCTGTAGTTTGTGGAGTAATTTTGACCGCAGAGTACACACTTGACGTTCTTGTTAATTTTGTCTGTCCATGGACACTTCTTGGTGTAACGCTCTTCAGCACACTTAACACACCGTGGAGTCCGATAGCAATAATTGTGTGTGTGGCCGTATCTTTGGCAACGTAAGCACTATACAATTTCTCGCGAAAAACATTTGGCTTCGAGTTTACTTTAGTACTACATAAAAATTCGATCTTGTAAATATCTTTGTTGTTACTTTTCTGTTCTAGGCCCACTGGATACTTCGATATTCTGCTTCTTAAAGATGAGATATTTACTACTTCATGCCTCAGTTTTTTTAAACCGTTCCTAATTAAGTCTTGGTCGGTGCTGTCATAGAGATTTTTGAAGATTACTTTGAAAGTGCTTTTGCTTTTATCTTGAAATGAATTCGTTTGAGTGTCCCTTACCTTTAAAATTTTTAATATTTTGTTATACAGATAACTATCATTTAAGTTGACTTTTATCTGGGTGTTACTGATTTTTACCGACCATTTTTAATCTGTAAGAGTTTTGGGCTTCACTTTTCGAAAAATTCAAACAAGCGGCTTTATGCCTCCAACGTCGTGTATGTATATTGGAGAGATTGATTTTAACAGGTTGTGGGCCAGCCTGTTTTGGCAAATTATTTAGAACTTCGTAGTAATTATTGGTTGGAGTAGTGTTTAACCAGTATTCCTTCGTAGTTTTCGTTTGAGATGTAGTGAAAGTAGAACACTCTGCATCATAGTTTTTGTGTTTTCTGTTGTTTGCTTCGACTGTCCACTCGTTGTCTGTTTCGACTCTGGTAAACATGATGTTTAGAATGTCAAACGTATGATGTAATGGCAGGTTGTCTTAAGTGTAAATATTGTTATCGCGTAACATCTCGATGTCGTTTTCCATTCTATTTACTGGAATATTCAATATACAAATTTCTTAATTTATTACCTATTTTATTTGTGTCGACTGTGCCTGTTTTCATTATTTTTCGAATTGTTTCTGCGTTAATTTTAATATTTTTTCAATGTTTTTACTCATCTTGGTTTTATGTTTTTGCGTTAACTACTGATTTTTTTCACTTATGTTTTCGATTACAAGAGCGATTATTTATGTTATTAATGTTATATAGTGTGTGTATGGCATTTCAAACGCAGACTCCGAATTCGTTGGGTTGGTTCCCATCGTACTGGAATGCATTTTACTGCCCGTAGGCACGGTCACACATATCACTTAAACGATATGATAATATCCACAGTATTATTGTTTATCACTTTGATTTATTTATTATAAATAAAATGTTATCGAAATCAAACTCGGCATGTCCCACTAGAGGACACACGCTTGAACTGTAATAATAGAAATTATGTCAATAGCACTACACTGCAAGTAAACATGTGATGTCACTGCACTAGTTTATAATTTGACTTTTCGATCGGTTGGCGGGTGAATGACATTGCAAAAAAAAGAAGAAAATCATTATGGTAATCAGCACATTAAATGCATAAAAGCTATAGTATACTCATATGTACTTAGTAAATATACTCTGTTACTGACTATTTTAATAACATTCTCAACAACAAATTTTATAAATAGTGAAGTAATGATACACAGATATTATTAGCAGAATAGATTTGATAATAACTAGTGGTGCATGGCACCGTGCCTTAAGGCAAATTTTTGGAACTTCCCATATCGCAACGAAATATTAGAGAAATATTGAATGTTGCTAAATAGATTATAATAAATACTGTGACTTTAATTATTTTTATTTTATACGCAAAATATAAGATCTTATGTATTGGACAATGATTTTACGTAAAAAGTAAATATTAAACCTTAATCAATCGGATTTAAAATAAAGACATTGTCAAATATTTTCAAAAATAATATAAACTAAATTGCAAAGTTAAAATTATTTATTTAAAGTATATAAATTATCTTTAGAACTTTAGCAAATTAGAAATAAAATCTGCATTATTCTCGATATACAAAAAGCATTTATTTTTGGTAAAAAAATAATGAATTTTGAAATTTAAAAAGAATTTTTTTTCCTAAAAGCAATTGTTTCTTCAAAATGAACAGAAAGCTTTTTGAATCATTCAAATCGGATGCTTAGTTCTCTCAAAAACTGCCATCTTTTACACACATAGCTCCGTATCTCCAAAATGGACGAACTTGCCGTTGCTAACCCGACTAACCACCAGTTATTCCCATCATTACAAATTGAATGTTTTTTGGAACATTCAAATCGAATGCTCGTATACGATATGATATGTGATGAATAAGAAATGTAAGTCGCTAATGCTAACCCGTGTTAGGAGCTAATTGTAAGCAACTACCGGGCATAGTAACGATAAGAACCGTCAATAATTTTTTACCTCTTATAATTTTTTCTTTGTTATTTTTTTAAGAAAACTAACATGTTGCTAAGCAATTATTTTCATAACTCAACAAACAAACATAATTAATACAAATTAAATATATAGTGTCTCCAGTCATATGCCCGAATCTTACAAACTAACCATTTCACCCAAACTTCTACGCTAAATCTGTACATAATTGTTGTATGTAACAACTATTCTCAAAATATTGTTTCAACTAACCCCAGGTGTAATGTTTTCACATTAATTAAAATAACTTAAGTTGTTATCATTTACAATTGATAATACCGGTATTAATACCGGGATCCCGGTATTAAAAATTTCAAATATCGAATACCGGTATTTAGATTTTAGTACGGTATTGGAAGCCCTAGTGTCAACTATCTCAGGCATTTTTACCTCTCGGTTTTGCAAAACGTTTCGGAGGACTATTCTGATATTATCCGGTGCAACCACCTCAATTAAAATCAGCAAACCACTTTTGCCTCGATTTGGCACAGTCCAGATAATATTTATCAAGTAATACTTAGGCAGCGATGGTACTTTTACCTACTTTTACCTGTCAAAAAGCAATGATAAATCAACCCACAAAATTGCTTTAAATTCATGGTTTCGAAAAACTGTAAAGTAGCGTCACTTGAACCTCTATAACTTGTAAACTAATCGTCGGATTGTCATGAAATTTTGACATATATCTTCCTAAAGTTGGTGCTTCCCACGAATCATATGATGATTACATAGTTACGTCATCTATACGGACTTATTGAGTCGCGTAATATTCGCCAAATTTTACGTAGTCTTCTCATAATTGCGAGGTGTTTTTTTTTTAATTTTGTATAGCATTGTGGCTGATAAACGTCTATTTTAGGCGTTGAGCATTGATCTGCATGCTGTAGTATTTTGGATACTTTGATTACGGCGGAGTTGATCTCATCTTCACATTTGAGGAAACATTACAATGAAGTTTTCAATCAATTATTGAGCCATATGAGTCCCACTCAGTTTGCTTGTTTGTAAGGAGTTTGTCTTTGGTGTTAAATAGTATCTAAGAGTTAAACTTGAGGATAACTGGAGAATGATCTAAATTTAGATCCAAGCATGATTATATTTTGATCTGATATACATTAATATTATTTATTATAAAAAAGTCTAATAAGTCGGGTATTTTATCTAGATCACTTGTTCAACATGTTGGCTTTCCAGTGGATATCGGCCTAGAATTGTGTAAAAATATTGCCCTTAAGAGTCCCCGCCCATTCGGGCTAGTTAAACGGCATTTGAAGTAGGATTTAATAGCAATAAAATCACAACCTGCAATATCAATTATTATTGCAGGTTGTGATTTTATAGGGTATAATAAATTAATGAAAAAAATAAATAAATTGATGACTGGTAATAGAATGCTTAGGGAAACAGTATATTGCAGAGATAGTTAATTTATTCATAGGTAATTATATAGATACATTCGTTGCTTGAAGGTACTCAGTACATTAAGGCTCCGCTAGGTAGTGTTTAATTTTAATTTTTATTAGTATTGCAGTACCTATGTGCTCTTCCAGTCGGATGTTGAGTACTGTATAGATAGTAGTTATATATTCGCAAAAAAAATTTGTCCGCGAAGTCAGTTATGAGATATGAGAGAAAATATTTAAATTCCTGAGAATGCTGGCTCAAGCCGTTGGCGATCTATAGACAGACTTTAAATTTTAAAGCCATTATTTGGTTTTTGTTAAAATTGTAGTTAAAAGATTAATTATAGTTTTATGTTCATCGATATCATAGGTATTACTCTCCATTACCTTGGCATTTCTTGTGTTGTATTTGTGTTTGTGTTTTGGTTAGTAACTCGCGAGTAAGATAAGCCTTGAATTTCTGTAAGATTTTTGTTACAGTAACGTAGGTTACTGTACTATTAGGATTGAAAGTTGGTTGTAGTGCCGTAATGGAGGAAACTTCCGATTGAGCTCTTACTTGTGGACTTAGCATTTCCTGTAGTTTGTGGAGTAATTTTAACCGCAGAGTACACACTTGACGTTCTTGTTAATTTTGTCTGTCCATGGACACTTCTTGGTGTAATGCTCTTTAGCACACTTAACACACCGTGGAGTCCGATAGCAATAATTGTGTGTGTGGCCGTATCTTTTGCAACGTAAGCACTGTACAATTTCTCGCGAAAAACATTTGGCTTCGAGTTTACTTTAGTACTACATAAAAATTCGATCTTGTAAATATCTTTGTTGTTACTTTTCTATTCTAGGCCCACTGGATACTTCGATATTCTGCTTCTTAAAGGTGAGATATTTACTACTTCATGCCTCAGTTTTTTTAAACCATTTCTAATTAAGTCTTGGTCGGTGCTGTGATAGAGATTTTTGAAGATTACTTTGAAGTGCTTTTGCTTTTATCTTGGAATGAATTCGTTTGAGTGTCCCTTTCCTTTAAAATTTTTAATATTTTGTTATACAGATAACTATCATTTAAGTTGACTTTTATCTGGGTGTTACTGATTTTTACTGACCATTTTTAATCTGTAAGAGTTTTGGGCTTCACTTTTCAAAAAATTCAAACTAGCGGCTTTATGCCTCCAACGTCGTGTATGTATATTGGAGAGGCCTGATTTTAACAGGTTGTGGGCCAGCCTGTTTCGGCAAATTATTTAGAACTTCGTAGTAATTATTGGTTGGAGTAGTGTTTAACCAGTATTCCTTCGTAGTTTTCGTTTGAGATGTAGTGAAAGTAGAACACTCTGCATCATAGGTTTTGTGTTTTCTGTTGTTTGCTTCGACTGACCACTCGTTGTCTGTTTCGACTCTGGTAAACATGATGTTTAGAATGTCAAACGTATGATGTAATGGCAAGTCGTCTTGGGTGTAAATATTGTTATCGCGTAACATCTCGATGTCGTTTTCCATTCTATTTACTGGAATATTCAATATACAAATTTCTTAATTTAATACCTATTTTATTTGTGTCGACTGTGCCTGTTTTCATTATTTTTCGAATTGTTTCTGCGTTAATTTTAATATTTTTTCAATGTTTTTACTCATCTTGGTTTTGTGTTTGGCTTTTGCGTTAACTACTGATTTTTTTCACTTATGTTTTCGATTACATGAGCAATTATTTATGTTATTAATGTTATATAGTGTGTGTATGGCATTTCAAACGCAGACTCCGAATTCGTTGGGTTGGTTGCCATCGTACTGGAATGCATTTCACTGCCCGTAGGCACGGTCACACATATCACTTAAACGATATGATAATATTCACAGTATTATTGTTTATCACTTTGATTTATTTATTATAAATAAAATGTTATCGAAATCAAACTCGGCATGTCCCACTAGGGGACACTCGCTTGAACTGTAATAATAGAAATTATGTCAATAGCACTACACTGCAAGTAAACATGTGATGTCACTGCACTAGTTTATAATTTGACTTTTCGATCGGTTGGCGGGTGAATGACATTGCAAAAAAAGAAGAAAATCATTATGGTAATCAGCACATTAAATGCATAAAAGCTATAGTATACTCATATGTACTTAGTAAATATACTCTGTTACTGACTATTTTAATAACATTCTCAACAACAAATTTTATAAATAGTGAAGTAATGATACACAGATATTATTAGCAGAATAGATTTGATAATAACTAGTGGTGCATGGCACCGTGCCTTAAGGCAAATTTTTGGAACTTCCCATATCGCAACGAAATATTAGAGAAATATTGAATGTTGCTAAATAGATTATAATAAATACTGTGACTTTAATTATTTTTATTTTATACGCAAAATATAAGATCTTATGTATTGGACAATGATTTTACGTAAAAAGTAAATATTAAACCTTAATCAATCGGATTTAAAATAAAGACATTGTCAAATATTTTCAAAAATTATATAAACTAAATTGCAAAGTTAAAATTATTTATTTAAAGTATATAAATTATCTTCAGAACTTTAGCAAATTAGAAATAAAATCTGCATTATTTTCGATATACAAAAAGCATTTATTTTTGGTAAAAAAATAATGAATTTTGAAATTTAAAAAAAATTTTTTTTTCCTAAAAGCAATTGTTTCTTCAAAATGAACAGAAAGCTTTTTGAATCATTCAAATCGGATGCTTAGTTCTCTCAAAAACTGCCATCTTTCGCACATATAGCTCCGTATCTCCAAAATGGACGAACTTGCCGTTGCTAACCCGACTAACCACCAATTATTCCCATCATTACAAATTGAATGTTTTTTGGAACATTCAAATCGAATGCTCGTATACGATATGATATGTGATGAATAAGAAATGTAAGTCGCTAATGCTAACCCGTGTTAGGAGCTAATTGTAAGCAACTACCGGGCATAGTAACGATAAGAACCGTCAATAATTTTTCACCTCTTATAATTTTTTCTTTGTTATTTTTTTAAGAAAACTAACATGTTGCTAAGCAATTATTTTCATAACTCAACAAACAAACATAATTAATACAAATTAAATATATAGTGTCTCCAGTCATATGCCCGAATCTTACAAACTAACCATTTCACCCAAACTTCTACGCTAAATCTGTACATAATTGTTGTATGTAACAACTATTCTCAAAATATTGTTTCAACTAACCCCAGGTGTAATGTTTTCACATTAATTAAAATAACTTAAGTTGTTATCATTTACAATTGATAATACCGGTATTAATACCGGGATCCCGGTATTAAAAATTTCAAATATCGAATACCGGTATTTAGATTTTAGTACGGTATTGGAAGCCCTAGTGTCAACTATCTCAGGCATTTTTACCTCTCGGTTTTGCAAAACGTTTCGGAGGACTATTCTGATATTATCCGGTGCAACCACCTCAATTAAAATCAGCAAACCACTTTTGCCTCGATTTGGCACAGTCCAGATAATATTTATCAAGTAATACTTAGGCAGCGATGGTACTTTTACCTACTTTTACCTGTCAAAAAGCAATGATAAATCAACCCACAAAATTGCTTTAAATTCATGGTTTCGAAAAACTGTAAAGTAGCGTCACTTGAACCTCTATAACTTGTAAACTAATCGTCGGATTGTCATGAAATTTTGACATATATCTTCCTAAAGTTGGTGCTTCCCACGAATCATATGATGATTACATAGTTACGTCATCTATACGGACTTATTGAGTCGCGTAATATTCGCCAAATTTTACGTAGTCTTCTCATAATTGCGAGGTGTTTTTTTTTTTAATTTTGTACAGCATTGTGGCTGATAAACGTCTATTTTAGGCGTTGAGCATTGATCTGCATGCTGTAGTATTTTGGATACTTTGATTACGGCGGAGTTGATCTCATCTTCACATTTGAGGAAACATTACAATGAAGTTTTCAATCAATTATTGAGCCATATGAGTCCCACTCAGTTTGCTTGTTTGTAAGGAGTTTGTCTTTGGTGTTAAATAGTATCTAAGAGTTATACTTGAGGATAACTGGAGAATGATCTAAATTTAGATCCAAGCATGATTATATTTTGATCTGATATACATTAATATTATTTATTATAAAAAAGTCTAATAAGTCGGGTATTTTATCTAGATCACTTGTTCAACATGTTGGCTTTCCAGTGGATATCGGCCTAGAATTGTGTAAAAATATTGCCCTTAAGAGTCCCCGCCCATTCGGGCTAGTTAAACGGCATTTGAAGTAGGATTTAATAGCAATAAAATCACAACCTGCAATATCAATTAATATTGCAGGTTGTGATTTTATAGGGTATAATAAATTAATGAAAAAAATAAATAAATTGATGACTGGTAATAGAATGCTTAGGGAAACAGTATATTGCAGAGATAGTTAATTTATTCATAGGTAATTATATAGATACATTCGTTGCTTGAAGGTACTCAGTACATTAAGGCTCCGCTAGGTAGTGTTTAATTTTAATTTTTATTAGTATTGCAGTACCTATGTGCTCTTCCAGTCGGATGTTGAGTACTGTATAGATAGTAGTTATATATTCGCAAAAAAAATTTGTCCGCGAAGTCAGTTATGAGATATGAGAGAAAATATTTAAATTCCTGAGAATGCTGGCTCAAGCCGTTGGCGATCTATAGACAGACTTTAAATTTTAAAGCCATTATTTGGTTTTTGTTAAAATTGTAGTTAAAAGATTAATTATAGTTTTATGTTCATCGATATCATAGGTATTACTCTCCATTACCTTGGCATTTCTTGTGTTGTATTTGTGTTTGTGTTTTGGTTAGTAACTCGCGAGTAAGATAAGCCTTGAATTTCTGTAAGATTTTTGTTACAGTAACGTAGGTTACTGTACTATTAGGATTGAAAGTTGGTTGTAGTGCCGTAATGGAGGAAACTTCCGATTGAGCTCTTACTTGTGGACTTAGCATTTCCTGTAGTTTGTGGAGTAATTTTAACCGCAGAGTACACACTTGACGTTCTTGTTAATTTTGTCTGTCCATGGACACTTCTTGGTGTAATGCTCTTTAGCACACTTAACACACCGTGGAGTCCGATAGCAATAATTGTGTGTGTGGCCGTATCTTTTGCAACGTAAGCACTGTACAATTTCTCGCGAAAAACATTTGGCTTCGAGTTTACTTTAGTACTACATAAAAATTCGATCTTGTAAATATCTTTGTTGTTACTTTTCTATTCTAGGCCCACTGGATACTTCGATATTCTGCTTCTTAAAGGTGAGATATTTACTACTTCATGCCTCAGTTTTTTTAAGCCATTCCTAATTAAGTCTTGGTCGGTGCTGTGATAGAGATTTTTGAAGATTACTTTGAAGTGCTTTTGCTTTTATCTTGGAATGAATTCGTTTGAGTGTCCCTTTCCTTTAAAATTTTTAATATTTTGTTATACAGATAACTATCATTTAAGTTGACTTTTATCTGGGTGTTACTGATTTTTACTGACCATTTTTAATCTGTAAAAGTTTTGGGCTTCACTTTTCAAAAAATTCAAACTAGCGGCTTTATGCCTCCAACGTCGTGTATGTATATTGGAGAGGCCTGATTTTAACAGGTTGTGGGCCAGCCTGTTTCGGCAAATTATTTAGAACTTCGTAGTAATTATTGGTTGGAGTAGTGTTTAACCAGTATTCCTTCGTAGTTTTCGTTTGAGATGTAGTGAAAGTAGAACACTCTGCATCATAGGTTTTGTGTTTTCTGTTGTTTGCTTCGACTGACCACTCGTTGTCTGTTTCGACTCTGGTAAACATGATGTTTAGAATGTCAAACGTATGATGTAATGGCAGGTCGTCTTGGGTGTAAATATTGTTATCGCGTAACATCTCGATGTCGTTTTCCATTCTATTTACTGGAATATTCAATATACAAATTTCTTAATTTAATACCTATTTTATTTGTGTCGACTGTGCCTGTTTTCAATATTTTTCGAATTGTTTCTGCGTTAATTTCAATATTTTTTCAATGTTTTTACTCATCTTGGTTTTGTGTTTGGCTTTTGCGTTAACTACTGATTTTTTTCACTTATGTTTTCGATTACATGAGCAATTATTTATGTTATTAATGTTATATAGTGTGTGTATGGCATTTCAAACGCAGACTCCGAATTCGTTGGGTTGGTTCCCATCGTACTGGAATGCATTTCACTGTCCGTAGGCACGGTCACACATATCACTTAAACGATATGATAATATTCACAGTATTATTGTTTATCACTTTGATTTATTTATTATAAATAAAATGTTATCGAAATCAAACTCGGCATGTCCCACTAGGGGACACTCGCTTGAACTGTAATAATAGAAATTATGTCAATAGCACTACACTGCAAGTAAACATGTGATGTCACTGCACTAGTTTATAATTTGACTTTTCGATCGGTTGGCGGGTGAATGACATTGCAAAAAAAGAAGAAAATCATTATGGTAATCAGCACATTAAATGCATAAAAGCTATAGTATACTCATATGTACTTAGTAAATATACTCTGTTACTGACTATTTTAATAACATTCTCAACAACAAATTTTATAAATAGTGAAGTAATGATACACAGATATTATTAGCAGAATAGATTTGATAATAACTAGTGGTGCATGGCACCGTGCCTTAAGGCAAATTTTTGGAACTTCCCATATCGCAACGAAATATTAGAGAAATATTGAATGTTGCTAAATAGATTATAATAAATACTGTGACTTTAATTATTTTTATTTTATACGCAAAATATAAGATCTTATGTATTCGACAATGATTTTACGTAAAAAGTAAATATTAAACCTTAATCAATCGGATTTAAAATAAAGACATTGTCAAATATTTTCAAAAATTATATAAACTAAATTGCAAAGTCAAAATTATTTATTTAAAGTTTATAAGTTATCTTTGGAACTTTAGCAAATTAGAAATAAAATCCGCATTATTTTCGATATACAAAAAGCATTTATTTTTGGTAAAAAAATAATGAATTTTGAAATTAAAAAAAAAAAATTTTTTTCTAAAAGCAATTGTTTCTTCAAAATAAACAGAAAGCTTTTTGAATCATTCAAATCGGATGCTTAGTTCTCTCAAAAACTGCCATCTTTGGCACATATAGCTCCGTATCTCCAAAATGGACGAACTTGCCGTTGCCAAGAACTAACCACCAATTATTCCCATCATTACAAATTGAATGTTTTTTGGAACATTCAAATCGAATGCTCGTATACGATATGATATGTGATGAATAAGAAATGTAAGTCGCTAATGCTAACCCGTGTTAGGAGCTAATTGTAAGCAACTACCGCGCATAGTAACGATAAAAACCGTCAATAATTTTTTACCTCTTATAATTTTTTCTTTGTTATTTTTTTTAAGAAAACTAACATGCTGCTAAGCAATTATTTTCATAACTCAACAAACAAACATAATTAATACAAATTAAATATATAGTGTCTCCAGTCATATGCCCGAATCTTACAAACTAACCATTTCACCCAAACTTCTACTCTAAATCTGTACATAATTGTTGTATGTAACAACTATCCTCAAAATATTGTTTCAACTAACCCCAGGTGTAATGTTTTTACATTAATCAAGATAACTTAAGTAGTTATCATTTACAATCGAAGTAAAATATATAAAATTCAAATTAATTATGATATTAATTATGATCACGCAAGCCAACATTTTATGATAGCACAATTTTATATTAAATATCAAAAATGACGAACCTACACATTTTGGTATATTGCGTCGTCCTGCAGATAATATCTATGACAATAATATTCAATACGCTTTGCATGTCATATAGAGACAAAAAAAATGTAATATGTTTCAAGATCCTATTAAAAACCTGTCACTTCTTACTCAGTTACACCAAGCCCCAAGATCTATATAATTTGCACTATAAACAAGTATACAATGTCTTAATATATAAATCAGCATTGAACTTAATTGAACTATCAGATATTGGAAATTCTTACTAATATATATGCAATTTATCTCTATTAATACCATTTGCTGCGTAACTATGACAATAGCAAAGAATAAATTTCAGGTGTAGATGCTTATACTGGCGAGCCTATTTCAGGATCTCCTCTGCCATTTATATAACTGTGTTGCTTCTGGTTACTTGAAACTTGATTTGGTGGCAATAGTTGCGGCTTAATGTTGCTGATTGTAATGTTTTCGCTAGTCTGTATTGTAACATCAGGTTGTACAACATCGACACTTTGGCAATTATCATCTTTAATATTGCCAAGAACGTTTATTTTTGTGTAGTTGGGCACTTTTAACGGAATGTGTAATGCGTCCTCAACAGGTGGAACACGACGAGCATATCCGATCCTAATGCTACGTGGTTTGGAATTAAAATATTTTTGTGACTTTAAATAATTTTATTTTATACGCAAAATATAAATTCTTATATATTGGACAATGATTTTACATAAAAAGTAAATATTAAACCTTAATCAATCGGATTTAAAATAAAGACATTGTCAAATATTTACAAAAATTATATAAACTGAATTGCAAAGTTAAAATTATTTATTTAAAGTATATAAGTTATCTTAAGAACTTTAGCAAAAATTAGAAATAAAATCAAATGCTCCGTTCTCTCAAAAACTCAAATTCTATTTTTTGCACTCTTAGCTTCATATGTCCGAAACACTTGGACTTGCCTTTGCCAAAAACTAATCAGCAGATCTCCCTATCAATAAAAATCGAATGCTTTTGAACCATTCAAATCGGTTCATTCGTGCGCCCAAAAATGTAGACAAAAAATGGCGAACAAAAAACACACACATATGCATTTGTGTTTTCACATTTGTAAATGTTCAGACGATTACAATAACTTACCCTACGGGAAGTTAATAAATTATTAAAAATCAGTCCAACTATTTTACACAATCAAATATTCATTCATATAATAAGCATGTGGCGGAAATAGCTCACTCAGTCGTATTCTCTACTCACTTCAACTCAAATTCCCGGCAATAACGGAATTAGAAAAAGTAAAGTAGGAATTATAAGTAACTCACACGCTAGGTGTATTCAGTCCGAATCCCCGACAATAACAGGATTAGAAATTGGAATAAAAATAAAAATTGAAGTAGAATAACAATTGCGGATTTGTAGTATAGAAAATTTTATTAGGAGTACGAAGAAAAATAAGTTAAGTTTAGAAAATGAGATGAGAAAAAATTTAATAGGATAAAAAATAAGAAAAAATAGGATGATAAAAGAAAGAGATACTATAGGATATACCTATATAACAATTGTATACGATATGATATGGGATAAATAAGAAATATAAGTCGCTAATGCTAACCAGTGTTAGGAGCTAATTGTAAGCATCTACCGGGCATAGTAACGATAAAAATCGTCAATAATTTTTTACCTCTTATAATTTTTTCTTTGTTATTTTTTTTAAAAAAAAAACTAACATGTTGCTAAGCAATTATTTTCATAACTCAACAAAAAAAACATAATTAATACAAATTAAATATATAGTGTCTCCAGTGGCCCGAATCTTACAAACTATACATTTCACCCAAACTTCTACACTAAATCTGTACATAATTGTTGTATGTAACAACTATCCTCAAAATTTTGTTTCAACTAAGCCCAGGTGTAATGTTTTTACATTAATCAAGATAACTACTTAAATAATTTACAATCATAAAGTTGTTACGCATTACCAAATATTGATAAATTTGAGAAATTAATTATGATATTAATTATGATCACGCAAGTGAACATTTTATGATAGCACAATTTTATATTGAATATCAAAAATGACGAACCTTCACATTTTGGTATATTGCGTCATCCTGCAGATAATATCTATGACAATATTATTCAATACGATTTACATGTCATATAGAGACAAAAAAAATGTAATATGTTTCAAAATCCTATTAAAAACTTGTTACTACTTACTCAGTTTCACGAAGCCCCAAGATCTATATAATTTGCACTATAAACAAGTATACAATGTCTTAATATATAAATCAGCATTAAACATAATTGAACTATCAGATATTGGAAATTCTTACTAATATATATGCAATTTATCTCTATTAATACCATTTGCAGTGTGACTATGACAATAACAAAGAATAAATTTCAGGTGTAGATGCTTATACTGGCGTGCCTATTTCAGGATCTCCTCTGCCATTTATATAACTGTGTTGCTTCTGGTTACTTGAAACCTGATTTGGTGGCAATAGTTGCGGCTTAATGTTGCTGATGGTAATGTTTTCGCTAGTCTGTATTATAACATCAGGTTGT
Organism: Ctenocephalides felis; assembly: GCF_003426905.1. Lineage (NCBI taxonomy): Eukaryota > Metazoa > Arthropoda > Insecta > Siphonaptera > Pulicidae > Ctenocephalides > Ctenocephalides felis. The sequence continues at coordinate 118,544,162 of NW_020538040.1, forward strand.
ACAACATCGACGCTTTGGCAATTATTATCTTTAATATTACCAAGAACGTTTATTTTTGTGTAGTTGGGCACTTTTAACGGAATGTGTAATGCGTCTTCAACAGGTGGAACACGACGAGCATATCCGATCCTAATGCTACGTGGTTTGGAATTAAAATATTTTTGTGAACATTCTCTATCTGCCTTAGTCGTTGTTTGTGCTGCTACATCATCAGCATCATTCAAATTGAAGGTGTTACTCGCAAGATAATCATTATCATCATATATAACAGAATTGATAGTTTTTACTACACCAGATTTCAATGAAAAATTTGAATCACTCATATTCCGTTCGTTGCAATCAAGTTCCAGAATTTCTACACCTGCTGCTGAATTTGCTGTATAACCAGCGATATGCGACGATGATTCAGTTTTGTCCATTTGACACGAATATGAACTGTCAGTAGACATGACTTCAATGTTGTCAACAAGATTTGCATGTCGCTTTGATACATTCAAACTTTTATTGAAAATTTGATCTATTGTGCGAATCCCCGGATTCGGTTCAGGACTATTGCTCGAACGCTGACGTATATGTCTTTTATGCACAGGCGTCGAAGATAGAGAGCTATTCACAGAACTATTTCTATAGGTGTTATTATAATAATTTTCTTTGTCAATGTAATAGTAATAGGGATCTGTGCAATCATTCATATTTATTTTGTTATCACTGGCTGTCGAGAATTGTTTGCTCGGTTTCGCATAGTTAACGATAGTATCGCTATGTTGTTTTGTATCGATATCTTTAACAGTTAAAGTTTCTAACCAGTCGGGTTTTCTAAAATTTTCGACATTTTCTGGCTCAAATATATCATTGGCATTTGTACTTCGGCAAGAATTTTTCATTCGATAATTCATTGTTTTTGGCGATTGTTCATCAGAAGAAAGAATACTAAGTAAGTTGTCAGAACTGTCGGTGCTCTCTCTCATAGGAGATTGATACATATGAGTTTCATCCGGTTTTACAACTTTGTTACGATTATCTGAATTTTCATACATCACAGTACTTATATTCTTGTTCTCATTTGTGACTGAATTTTGAATATTATTATCATTATCCACAAAGTTATTCAGTGCCATATTTAATCTGTTGACAAGACAATTTAAAATTAGACTAGTAGTAAAATTAGGTCACACACTTATAGTAAAACAAAATTATAAACATCGAAGCAAAATTAGGCAAATAGCAATAAACATCATGCTTACAATAATAACAAAATTTATTGTATTAAATTGAGAAATAATAAATAGCAATAATTGTTTTTAACCTACAAAACTGTACTGCCAACAACAACTATGTATTATTACTATGAATGACACTAGTAACTGGATATTTTCGAGAAAGAAGGGCTAAAAAATTAATCGATGTATGCACCTCAAATAAATTGTTAAATAAAAATTAATAAATTAAACAGTTCTATGTCCTGTTGTAAAGGGCTCCTCAACAACTTCGCTTATTGAATGCAACCCAACGTTTGACCTATATATATATATATATATATATATATATATATATATTTATATATATAAATATATATATATATATATATATATATATATATATATATATAGCGAGAGGTTTTTCTTCAGATGGTGAAATAATATGATAAAATTGTTTCTTGGGCATCCATCCAGTAATTAAAAAACAGTTTTATTGAAAAATGTTTTTATTTAGAGAAACATACGTTTCGGGTCTTGATTTGACCCATCTTCAGTGCTACAAATAAATATTTCAGGGATACAAATTAAAACAATATAAAAAATACATAATTACAGACAAAAATAAGTAGAACAATGTATATGAGAAGTATAAATGAAAAACAACCATAAAATAAAACAAATGTAAAGAAACTCACCATACAAATAAGTTTAAAAAAATAACACAAAAAACACAACAAAAGTGCACTAAAAAATAATTAAATATGAAATAAAAAATTGATAAGACATCTTATAGACAGTTATGAATTTTTTTTAAAAAAATAGTAAAATTAAAATAAATAATATATTTTATTATGAAAAAGGTTTTTCCAAACGAACATGTTGTCAGTTTGGAGACCGTGTTACGTGTGTGTAACGAGAGTAAAATGTGTGCGTACGTGTTAGCGGAAAATAGTGGAAAATGTATCGTCATTGGATGAGAGAACGGGATAGAGAGAGTTTTAGTGGTTTCATATTACGAAGATTTTCTCAGCGATCATGCGCAGTAGGAACATAGAAAAAAATTTTAAATGTGTAAGCAATCCATAATCAAACGGTTAACATATCTGGATAAAAATGAAATTATATGTGGATCAAAATGAAAATATAGAACAAAATAAAAACATTATAGAACAATGTAAAAAATATGTGACAAAGAGAAATTTGTTAAGAAAAACTATAGATATTAACTGAAAACTAAAATAGTTATGAAACAAGTTATTATATAAACAAATATAACATAAAACATATATGTATATATACGCAAAACAATAAATGTATTTATGCATACACATACACAAACATACATATGCAAGCACATGTAGACATACTTATACAACATATATGTAAAACCCATATATATACACAAATACATACATATATGCATATACATATGTATACATCCACAACATAAACATGCATATATATATATATACATATACATACACAACATAAATGCACATACATACATATATATATATATATATATATATATATATATATACATAAAAGAAATGTTAGGATGTATTGCGCATATTGAAAAAAATATTCGAAGCATCGCGGTAAATATTGCAAAGAGAAGCCGAATCAAAACGTTTGTTAATAGCAGGTAATATTTGTATGAAAATACACTCAGCGAAGTTCCTGCGTAAAGTGTTGGCTTGTCGATGAATAATTCTTGGATTGGTGAAATTAAAAGAATGTTTAAAATTGGAGACATGTTCAGTGATCATAGTTTTATTTTGTTTCCTGTTTAGACTATCAAGTTCATGTTGGCGCATTCTTCTTGAGAGAAATTGTGAAGTTTCTCCAACATAACAACTTGAACAATCATTACAATCAATGACATATACGACGTTTGATGTGCGGGAAATAGGGGTAGGAGTTTTTAAATTAGTGTATAAGTCTGTGAGAGTGTGTCCAGTCGAACACACTAGCTTCAGACCAACGGATGAAAAAAGTTTTTTCCATGAGTGGAAAAGGCAATCAATGTACGGTAATGAGATGAAGGAATTGAGAGATAGTGAATTTTCAGGAACAGGGTTAAGGGTTTGTGAAGTGATGCTATTTTGTTGTGATTGGGAGGTAAATAAGGAAGATGTACGGAATTTGTTACGAAGAAAAGGTAATCTATTATTAATTACTGAGCGTAAAAGTTGTAATGGATAGGAATTATTTTGAAGGGTAGAATATATCAAATTAATATTTTTTTTCCCAATGTGATGGATGAGAAAGAAGGATGGCATGATCTAGTAAGTTGATGATAGATGCAATCTTAGTCGATTTGGGGTGATAGGAATGGTAGTTTAAATAACGTCCGGACCAAGTGGATTTTTGATACCAACATGTAGTGATGGAGCCGTTATTTATAAAAAGGATAATATCTAAAAAATTAATGGAGTTGTTAAGTTGGGTCTCTACGGTAAAACAAATGTGTATGTCCAAATTATTAAAAGAATTTAGGAAATTGGTTATGTTATAAGTAGGAATGCAAGTTAAAATGTCATCAACGTAACGTTTGTGAAAAAGAGGTACAAAAGACAAGGTATTAAGAGTAGAGTTCTCTAGAAACTGCATACAAAGTTCAGCAAGTGAGGCACTCAAACTGGAACCCATTGGAGTGCCAAATTTTTGTTTAAAAAAGCAGTCGTTGAACGGAAAAAAGTATTGGAAATAATGAATTTAATACATTTCAAGAACCAAGAAAAATTGAAATCTGTGTGTTTACTTATATCAACCCATTTATGGTCTATGGCAGAGAGAATAAGGTCAGGTGAAATGTTAGTGAAGAGGGAAACAACATCTAAACTAATAAAGGAAAAATCAGATGGTACATTGAGGGAGTTAAGTTTGGGAATGAGTTCGAAAGAATTTTTGACAAAATGGGGAGAATCATGAGTGATATTGGATAAAATTGAACTAATAAATTTGGATAAGTTGCAAAGAGGGGAATTTAAGTCAGCAACTATTGGTCGAAGAGGAAAACCATCTTTGTAGATTTTGGGAAGACATTAAAGTTTTGGAGAAATGGGATTGTAGGTTTTTAATTGTAGAGAGAGAGGTTTGGGAATTTGCTTGTTTTCTATGAGTGAATTAATGAATTTCAAAGTATTCCGATCTATAACGTCGGTGGGATCTGAAATTAAAGGTTCGTAAATGTTTGTATCAGCTAGGAGGGACATGGATTTGGATATATAGTCAACTTTGTTCATGATAACAGTGATGTTACCTTTGTCTGCCCTGGTAACAACAATTTCTGGGTGTTGTTTGATAAAGGATTTGCAAAAGTGGATGTCTTTGAGTAATTCTTTATGTTGATGAATGTTAGTAATGTCGAATTTGAAAAAAGAATTAAGTTGGTTGCAAAAAATAGATTTAATGCGGTTTTTTTTCATTGATATCTTTTAAATTACGTGAACTATATTCTAAAGAGCTAAGTGTTTTGACAAAATTAAACGATTTTTCTGTTGTGGAATGGAAAATTTAGGACCTAGTGCTAAAATGTTCAAAACATTGGATGGGATGTCTAAATCGGAACTGTTTTTGACCCGATATTGATGATATCGGGGTTTATAATTATTTTGGATTCATTTGCCTTTTTCGAATAAAGGTTATTGAATATTTTATGAAGGATTTTTTTGACATATTAAAAGAATTATTGAATCTAGAGTTTTCGAAATCTAAAAAATTGTTAATGTCAATGTGATTATTAATAGTGGAAAATAAGGATTGGATGTTATAATTTAAAGATTTATTTATGTTATCAATAGAGGTAATGCAATGATTGATTTTTAGATTCAGCAACATAAAAGAGAAGGAAAGCTTTTTATTTTTAAAATAATTGGAATTTAGATGATCAAAGTTTGTTAATTTGAAATCAAAGGATTTTGGTAGAAGTTTTTCTTTGCGACAATGAAGTAAAAAAGTTCTTTTGTTGGTGACGATAGCCAATGTTGAGAAAAGATTTGAAATAGTTTTAAATAATATGAGTTTAGTAGGTCCATAGCAATGGAAAATGTATTCGAAAAAAGATGGAAAAGAGTAAGGAATGCAATGTGTAAAACTATTATGAAAATAATTGTTGTAACGGTAAATTGGCGAATTAATGAAATTATTATAACTCTGTGTGTAAGTTGGATAATGATAAGAGGAACGATTATTATGTCTCACCTTATTTGTATGGAGAGCGCTATTTACATACATAGCATTGAAATTATAGTTATTTTGAAAATTCATGTTGTTAAAAATTAAAAAAACACTTGTAAAAGTTCTTGAAAATGATCAAAATCTTGGATTTGTACCTTCAGTGTAGTATTGGTTCTGAGTGTCCTAACAAGAAAGTCTTGATATGTAGGCTTGCAAAAAATCTTGAGAAAAATTGTTGAGTTTTGAAACTTGTAGACAAAAAATCTTGAATATTTTATGTTAAAATTGTCCAAATTTTCGGCCCTTGGATTATATAAAGCGAGAGGTTTTTCTTCAGATGGTGAAATAATATGATAAAATTGTTTTTCGGGCATCCATCCAGTAATTAAAAAAACACTTTTATTGAAAAATGTTTTTATTTAGAGAAACATTCGTTTCGGGTCTTGATTTGACCCATCTTCAGTGCTACAAATAAATATTTCAGGGATACAAATTAAAACAATATAAAAAATACATAATTACAGACAAAAATAAGTAGAACAATGTATATAAAAAGTATATATGAAAAACAACCATAAAATAAAACAAATGTAAAGAAACTCACCATACAAATAAGTTTTAAAAAATAACACAAAAAACACAACAAAATTGCACTAAAAAATAATTAAATATGAAATAAAAAAATGATAAGACATCAAGTTATGAATTTTTTTTAAAAAAATAGTAAAATTAAAATAAATAATATATTTTATTATAAAAAAGGTTTTTCCAAACGAACATGTTGTCAGTTTGGAGACCGTGTTACGTGTGTGTAACGAGAGTAAAATGTGTGCGTACGTGTTAGCGGAAAATAGTGGAAAATGTATCGTCATTGGATGAGAGAACGGGATAGAGAGAGTTTTAGTGGTTTCATATTACAAAGATTTTCTCAGCGATCATGCGCAGTAGGAACATAGAAAAAAAAATTAAATGTGTAAGCAATCCATAATCAAACGGTTAACATATCTGGATAAAAATGAAATAATATGTGGATCAAAATGAAAATATAGAACAAAATAAAAACATGATACAACAATGTAAAAAATATGTGATAAAGAAAAATTTATTAAGAAAAAGTATAGATATTAACTGAAAACTAAAATAGTTATGAAACAAGTTATTATATAAACAAATATAACATAAAATATATATGTATATAAACGCAAAACAATAAATGTATTTATGCATACACATACACAAACATACATATGCAAGCACATGTAGACATAAATATACAGCATATATGTAAAACACATATATATACACAAATACATACATATATGCATATGCATATTCATACATCCACAACATAAGCATATATACTCGTATATATATATATATATATATATATATATATATATATATATACATATACATATACATACACAACATAAATGCACATACATACATATATATATACATAAAAAAATGTTAGGATGTATTGCGTATATTGAAAACATTATTCGAAGCATCGCAGTAAATATTCCAAAGAGAAGCCGAATCAAAACGTTTGTTAATAACAGGTAATATTTGTATGAAAATACTCTCAGCGAACTTCCTGCGTAAAGTGTTGGCTTCTCGATGAATAATTCTTGGATTGGTGAAATTAAAAGAATGTTTAAAATTGGAGACATGTTCAGTGATCATGGTTTTATTTTGTTTCCTGTTTAGACTATTAAGTTCGTGTTGGCGCATTCTTTTTGAGAGAAATTGTGAAGTTTCTCCAACATAACAACTTGAACAATCATTACAATCAATGACATATACGACGTTTGATGTGCGGAAAATAGGGGTAGGAGTTTTTAAATTAGTGTATAAGTTTGTGAGAGTGTGTCCAGTCGAACACACTAGCTTCAGACCAACGGATGGAAAATGTTTTTTCCATGAGTGGAAAAGGAAATCAATGTACGGTAATGAGATGAAGGAATTGAGAGATAGTGAATTTTCCGGAACAGGATTAAGGGTTTGTGAAGTGATGCTATTTTGTTGTGATTGGGAGGTAAACAAGGAAGATGTACGGAATTTATTACGAAGAAAAGGTAATCTATTATTAATTACTGAGCGTAAAAGTTGTAATGGATAGGAATTATTTTGAAGGGTAGAATATATCAAATTAATATTTTTTCCCCTATGTGATGGATGAGAAAGAAGGATGGCATGATCTAGTAAGTTGATGATAGATGCAATCTTAGTCGATTTGGGATGATAGGAATGATAGTTTAAATAACGTCCAGACCAAGTGAATTTTTGATACCAACATGTAGTTATGGAACCGTTATTTATAAAAAGGGTAATATCTAAAAAATTAATGGAGTTGTTAAGTTGGGTCTCTACGGTAAAACAAAGGTGTGTGTCGAAATTATTAAAAGAATTTAGGAAATTGGTTATGTTATAAGTAGGAATGCAAGTTAAAATGTCATCAACGTAACGTTTGTGAAAAAGAGGTACAAAAGACAAGGTATTAAGAGTAGAGTTCTCTAGGAACTGCATACAAAGTTCAGCAAGTGAGGCACTCAAACTGGAACCCATTGGAGTGCCAAATTTTTGTTTAAAAAAGCAGTCGTTGAACGGAAAAAAGTATTGGAAATAATGAATTTAATACATTTCAAGAACCAAGAAAAATTGAAATCTGTGTGTTTACTTATATCAACCCATTTATGGTCTATGGCAGAGAGAATAAGGTCAGGTGAAATGTTAGTGAAGAGAGAAACAACATCTAAACTAATAAAGGAAAAATCAGATGGTACATTGAGGGAGTTAAGTTTGGGAATGAGTTCGAAAGAATTTTTGACAAAATGGGGAGAATCATGAGTGATATTGGATAAAATTGAACTAATAAATTTGGATAATTTGCAAAGAGGGGAATTTAAGTCAGCAACTATTGGTCGAAGAGGAAAACCATCTTTGTGGATTTTGGGAAGACAATAAAGTTTTGGGGAACTCACTGAGAATTTTTATCTAAAATGTGGGGATCATCCTAATATTAACATCGCGGGCCTCGGCCAATACACAAGAGACGATATTTGGTATGGCAATCACGCCATGCCAAAATATATACTGATCGACCCATAGCGGTAAATGAAACTTGGCTCGACGCAAATATTCTCCCATAAAGTGAATAAATCTTTTATTTTGTTTTTCTCCTTTTTGAGTTATTATGTGTTATTACAAATAGTGCTAAGTGATTTTTTTTTTGGGAATAAATTTTCTTTCCTCTTTTTTGTCACAGAATTATGTCACAACTTGTATATCTGAAATACTTATTATTGTATTGATAGAACAAATATGAAGGATGATATACCTACGGGTAAAAATCCGAAATGAGAAATATTATGTACACATATATATTCAATGAAATATATTTATTTATTTATTATTATTATTATCAATTTTTTATTTCATATTTAATTATTTTTTAGTGCAATTTTGTTGTGTTTTTTGTGTTATTTTTTAAAACTTATTTGTGTGGTGAGTTTCTTTACATTTGTTTTATTTTATGGTTGTTTTTCATATATACTTTTCATATACATTGTTCTACTTATTTTTGTCTGTAATTATGTATTTTTTATATTGTTTTAATTTGTATCCCTGAAATATTTATTTGTAGCACGGAAGATGGGTCAAATCAAGACCCGAAACGTATGTTTCTCCAAATAAAAACATTTTTCAATAAAACTGCTTTTTAATTACTGGATGGATGCCCAAGAAACAACTTTATCATATATATATATATATATATATATATATATATATATATATCTTATATATAAAATTCTTCTGTAACAATGTAAGTTTCATTAATCCTCCTAAACTATAATTCGGATTTTCATGAATCTTCCTGAAGTTTGTTCGGAATTTTTTTAGAATGTTTTGATTCATAGAAATATAGTTAGATTGTAAAAATAAATGAAACAAATTACAAAAAACCGCTTATCATTGTTTGCCCTTGAAAATATTTAAGGCATAGTTTGACATTAAAAACAAAAGACGACTGTCATTTGCCAAACATTTCCATATACTTACAGGCTAAGACAATATTAAAATATAATATATTTATGATCATGAATAAGAAAAATCTATGGACTACATTATTATTGCCAACAAGAAGCTGAGATGTGCTAAAAATTAAAATAATATAAGATTTAGTATAAGATACAGTCAACATCTGACAGGTGATGCAGTCTGCGCATGCGTCTGTCAGTGTTCGCACATAAAACTTAGCCTACAATTCACTTTGACTAATTATTATTTTTTAACTTTTAAATGCAGTCGTGTTTTGCCTTACTTTACTAAATTACGATACAAAAATAATTTATTTATTCAAACAATTATTTAGAAGTTTCATTGTGTCAAAAATTCATATGTTTGGCATTGGATACGAAATATTTACTCAAGACAATAGAGCATTTTGGGTCTGAATATTTTTAATGTGCTCCAATTTGCATGAAATTTTGGAATTAGGTTCATCTTACTCTCAAGTTTAAAAGTGAAAATAATTTAGAATCATTTGCCACTTCCCGGGGGGATTACATCTCTTTTCAGTGTTTCAATTGTATCTCTTTCAAACTAACGTCGGATATCGATAAAAGAACTAATTAGAATAAAAAAATGTTTAATATTGTTTTTCAAAAAAGAAATTACTTTTCAAGTTACTGGCTACTGAAAATTTGTTGTTTTTTGCGTTTTTCATCGTTTTTGGCAATTATCTCTAAAAATATACATTTAAACGAAAATCATGTAATGAACAAAATTATATCAATCAAAATCCTAATAAATCGGTGTTCTATAAATTGTTCTAAGAACAATATTAAGCTAGATATGAAAATGGGGTTTTATAGTACTCAAAATAAGCTTTAAAATTAGTACTTCTGCGTGTAAGATGAGTAAGCTATCATGCAGATAAAAGACGCATACAATATTTTTTTCGTTTAAAGCAAATAGTTTTTGAGTGCCATTTCCACCAAAATTAAAAATAATCGTAGTCCCTCTGGAATCAACTTGATTTAAGAGATCTTGACGGATTCTAGAAAATACCATAACTTTAGTGCAAAGGATTTCCAAAAAGCTCATGATTTCATGAAAAAAATATCTATTTAAAAAAATACAAGATACGTATAAAGGTATATAAATGAAAATTCAAGGTCTTTTACTGACCAATTGCTTTTTATTATTTTTCTGTTACACAAATATTGATAGTGTACAACCAGAATGTCTTTCGAGTCCTTCAATCCTTTGCCATTTCAAAATAAGAGAAGTTACGGTAAAATTTGTGATAGAGAAAGTTGTAGCTCATTTAATTACTTTTAAAATAGTGTATTGCAAGTATTGATAAAATCAGAATTAAAAGAATGCAAATTGTTTTCAATTCTGAATTTAAGATTAAGATTAGCCTATTTCCGACACACGGTTTTTTCCTCTCGTAGGTTGAATAGAGCACATGTGAACAGGATTTGACAAATTAATTCACTTCAAATATAAACTTAAGTAATAATGTATATAAATTTATTAGTGAGAAAAATGTAATTTAGATATAAAAATTACTAAAAGCCAGTTAAAATATGGTATAAATATATAAAAATTATAGGCAACATTATTGAAGCCATTATTTTGGGTAGAAAAAAACAATGTGATATTGTACCTTTACCGGGAATGCTTTTTATTAATTCTTTCTGAATTTTTTATACCCTTTAAAAAACTTCAATTTTCAACACGTGTAATTATGCTATAAATCACAAAGGCAGGCGATGATTTTTTGTGTGATACATTTGGAAAGTCAATGTTTTAGTCGTGAATAAACAAAAAATCATTCATTTTTACATCCACACCTACAAGTATGACTAAAAAATTGTATAACCCTTGACATTAAAATGAATTGAGCTATTGGAAATAAATTTGTACTATAAATTGCAGTGTTTAATTTTTATTATATAATTTTATTGAACATATTTTAATATTTGTTAAAGGGATAATTAAAGTGTTAACTGTGGGAATTGAGAATCATCATTTTATTTGAAGCAGTTTTACATTCACTCATTTATTGATGTAAATAGTAATTCGAAAAACAATAATTATTGATTTTAACTGAACGGTGAATATTAGTACAGGATATTGAAAAAATGCAGAGTTGGGTACAGGACAACGTCTGTCGGGTCATCTAGTATATATATATAAACCTCGTGTCACAATGTTGGTTCGCGATGGACGCCCAAACTACTGAACCGATTTTAAATTTTATTGGCTCATCGTGTGCATATATATCCAACTTAGGTTATAGGAAATTTTGAAAAGTAAATTTGAAATATAAATATATAATTTTTATAAATTTCAAAAAAAATTGACAGAAAATGACCTAAGAAAAACAAAACACTAAAATGTCAAATGTCAAAATTTATGGAAAATTCGAGAAAAAAAGATTTAGGATTTTTGAAAAAAAAATTGACAGTTCAAAAAATATAATTCAAAAACATATACAAATAGAGATATGTCCAACATTTATATCCGAATTAGATGAAATGCTATATTCAAAATCACAATTTATAGTTTTAAATCTAATTAAAAATCAATGTTTAAATAAATCTTAACATAAAAAACAATTTAAATAAATGTTAACATAAAAAACGTCAAATATCATTTGTCAATATTTATGAAAATAATTTTATAAATAGATTTACAAATTATAGTTATTTGATTAACTGGTTAACAAATCATTTCGGATACCAAAATTTCATCAAAACCTTATAGATCAGAGATCACAATAAAAAAAGCGGCATATTGAATTTAAAATTAATCATAAACAAAAATTTGACATTTCACAAAAAAAAAATTTTAACGACTTCAGTAGGAAACAAATACATTAATTATCATAAGTTATGTTATAGGCAATATTGCCAAACAAATTATAGATACAAAACATTATTGTAAAATAAATACTATCATTTTCGACCAAAAAGGAAATATTTTGACATTTATAAATTTAGTGCATATTGGATATATTAAATTGACATTCACTATTTAAATTAAATGCGAATGTAAAAAAATCAGATATTTATAAAAAATTGGATATTTAGATAATGATACTGCGTTGATTTAGACTAATACATGATGCGAGTGAATTAATTTTGGAAGTATGAAATGTCAAATAATTTGAAAATTATAACAAGTGTTTAACTATTTGCCAGAAAGAATATATTTTATTACAAATCCATACACATATCAAGCACCAAACTAATAATTAATACGTATAAAATGACATATTATTTATAGACAATATTTAATGCATATTTTAATTATATTTTTGACATTTGCTAATTCAAAATAAATTAAAAATAATTGAAAACATTGTCATAAATCGGATATTTATGGAAAAATGTCAAATAAATGTTACATATTTGTGTTTTACTTGATTTCAAATAAAATAAAAAAAAGAATGCGATGCCAAAATAGATAGTATACTTCTAAAATTATAGTATGAATATTACAATTTCGATAAATAATCATCCATCATTTTACAGTACGAAAATTGATAAAAAATTAATAAAAGTGCCAAAAAAGAAACATTTAATAGATTTGGACTCGGATTCCTCACAACTTTAACCACGTTAGTTTCAGGGATAGTATGAATATCAATTTATAGTCGAAAATTTATATGATAAGTCATTAAAACATTATAGATCACAATAAAAAAGCGACATATTGAATTTAACATTAATCATAAACAAAATTTTGACAGTTCAAAAAAATGAATTTTTAACGACTTCAATAAGAAACAAATAAATTAATTATTCCAAGTTATATTATAAGCAATATTGCCAATCAAATTATAGATATAAATTATATCATGTTATATTAAATTTCAACCAAGAAGGAAATATTTTGGCATTTAAAAATTTAGTGCATATTGGATATATGAAATTGACATTCAATATTTTTAAATTAAATGCAAAAGTAAAAAATGTGATATTTATATAAAAAATTATATATTTAGATAATGGTACTGCGTTGATTCAGACTAAAATCTAATTTATTTATTGATTAAAAAAAGTATTTCACTATTTGACATAAATAAAATAAAATTAAACAAAACACTATGATGCATTGGAATTAATTATCGAAATGTAAAGAAATTTGTGTAATAAAAATATAACATTATTATTAATGTAACATGTATATTATAAGAACTTCTGCAAGGCGGCAAAACATTTTTGATGGCAAAACAACGTTTGCCGGGTCAGCTAGTATATATATATATATATATATATATATACTAGATGACGCGACAGATGTCCTGTACCCACATCTATGTTTTTTTAATATCCTATACTAAAATTTACCGTTCAGTAAAAATAATAATTATTGTTTTTCGTATTACTATTTACACCAATATATGAGTAATGTTAAATGTAGAACTGCCTCCTATAAAATGAAGATTCTCTATTCCCACAGTTAAGCTTTAATTATCCCTTTAACAAATATTACAATATGTTCAATAAAATTGTATATTAAAAATTATACACCGCAATTTATAGAACAAATTTATTTCCAATAGCTCGATTTACTTTAATGCCACGGGTTATCCAATATTTTCAGTCATACCCGTAGATGTGGATGTAAAAATGAATGATTTTTTGTTTATTCACGACTAAAAGATTGATTTTCCGAATTTATCACACAAAATATCACCGTCTGCCTTTGTGATGTATTTATGGTCATAGCATAAGATACACGTGTAAAAAATGGAAGTCTTTTAACAAATTCTGAAAGAATTAATGTACATTATTCGCGGTGAAGGTACAATATCACTTTGGATTTTTCTACCCAAAATATTTGCTTCAATAATGTTGCCTATAATTTTTATAATTTTGTACCATATTTTAACTGGCTTTCAGTAATTTTAATATCTAAATGACATTTATCTCACCAATAATTCAATATACATTATTATTTATGTTCATGTTTGAAGTGAATTAATTTGTCAAATCCTGTTCATATGTGCTCTATTCAACGTACGATCAACGAAATTATTGCAGTAAATTGAAAGGAAAAAAACGTGTGTCGGAAAGAGGGTAATCTTTATCTTAAGTTCATAACTCTTTATCTTAAGTTCATAAAATATTTGATTTAAATGAAAAAAAAACATTGTATGCGTCTTTTATCTGCATGATAGCTCACTCATTTTACACGCATCAGTACTTATTTTAAAGCTTATTTTGAGCACTATCAAACACCATTTTCATATCTAGCCTAATATTGTTCCTAGAACACTTTATAAAACATAGGTTTATTAAGATGTTATTTTATATAAATTTGTTCATTATATTTTTAGAAATATTTGCAAAAAACGATAAAAACCGCCAAATAAAAAAAAATCAGTAGGCAGTAACTTGAAAAGTAATTTCTTTTTTGAAAAACATTATAAAACATTTTTCTCTTCTAATTAGTTCTTTTATCGATATCCGATGCTATTTTGAATGAGATGCAATTGCACCACTGAAAAGGAATGTCATCTCCCCGGAAAGTGGCAAAGCAGTCTAAATTAGTTTCACTTTTAAACTTGAGAGTAAGATGAACCTAATTCCAAAATTCCATGCAAATTAGAGCACATTAAAAATATTCAGACCCAATACTCTTCATTGACTTGAGTATATATTTCGTATCCAATGTCAAACATATGCCAAAAAAGTACCACAATGCCAAAAAAGTGTTGAATTGAATACAGTTCATAAAGATAAAATATTCTAACAGGGTACTAACAAAAGCCGCATGTGTTAAGAAACTGGGCTGAAAAGCTATAGAGGAATTGTGGCACGTTTGAAACAAAAAGAAAGTGATTCCAGAATTTCATTATTTATGTACCAGAAATTTTAATCAATATCCATTGCAGATTTTTTTGGAAGAATAAAGGTCGGAGATGTTCAATATTCTGAATTATTTATATTGTTTGTTGTTAACAACACGACTGCATTTAAAAGTTAAAAAATAATAATCTGTCAAATAGAATTAAAAGCTAAGTTTGATGTGTAGATCTCGGCTGCTTTTCGGCAATAATAATGTAGACATAACATTTTTCTTATTTATAGTCATGAATTTATTATATTTTAATATTGCCTTAGTGAATGTGAAATTAGGTGAATGGCCAAAGGACTTTTTCGATGTCACGATGATAGCTCTTCAGAAAAAGCCCAAAGCGAATAAATGCAGCAACCACAGGACGATCAGTTTAACTTCGCACACCGGAAAGGTTCTGACCAAAATCCTTACGAGGCGACTAAGATTGAGCAGCACATAAGCGAAGACCAGTTTGATTTCAGAAAAGGAAGAGGCACCGGGGACGCTATTGGAATACTGAGAATAATGTCGGACAGATGTCTCGACGTTAACGAGGACATATGCTTCTGTTTTATAGATTTGCAGAAAGCTTTTGACAGAGTCAATTGGAGTATGCTTATGGGAATTTTAAAATCTATTAACGTTGATTGGAGGGATCGCAGGCTGATCCAGAATCTGTATATGGGTCAGAAAGTACAGGTTCGAATGAATCAGGGAGATACAAACAGCGTTGGAATAGGCAGAGGAGTGCGGCAAGGATGCTGTATGTCACCGATCCTATTCAACCTGTACGGAGAATGGCTCGTCAACGAAGCACTTGAGGGCGCAGGAGATTTTTCGATTTGAGGAAGAAGAATCACCACCATAAAGTACGCTGATGATCTAGTAGTGATATCGAAAAACCAAACCGATCTGCAAAACATGATGAACAGAATTCGAATTCGTGGGTAGAAGATACGAAATGGAAATAAACATAGACAAGTCGAAAGTGATGAGAATCACAAAATCAAATAACCCCCTGAGGATAACAGTAAAAAATCGAGAATTGGAAGACGTGGATCACTTCAAATACCTGAGAAGCAGACTAACCAGAGACGGATACTGCACGAAAGAGATCAGGACAAGGATCGCAAGCACCAAGACGGCATTCAAAAAGAAGAGAACGCTACTGACTAGCAAACTGAGTCTTGACTTACGGAAGACACTAATAAAGTGCTACGTCTGAAGCATAGCTCTGTACGAATCGGAGACATGGACTCTGAGAAAGGTTGATAAAAACTACCTCAAAAGTTTTGAAATGTGGTGCTGGAGGTGAATGGAAAAGATAAAGTGGACTGACAAAGTAACAAATGAAGAAGTCCTGAGAAGAGTGGGCGAAGAAAGGACTCTATTGAACACAATTCTGAGAAGCAAAGAAAACTGGATCGGACCTCTTTTGCAGAAAGAGTGCCTCCTACACGACGTCGTCGAGGGTAAATTAGAATGAACAAAAGGAATGGGAAGGAGAAGAATGCAGACGATTGACAACTTACGCGAGAAGAGAAAATACAGAGAACTGAAAGCCGAAGCACATGAGCAAGAAGCATAGAAACAGAAGTTTGGAAAGGAAAATACATAAAATAAAAAATGGAGATAGGGAATAGTGGTAATGGGATGAAGGGCAAGGAAATCATTTGTTGTGGTGGCTCACACCATGGACTATTATTGCCTTAGCCTATAAGTGAAGAGAAATGATTGGCAAATGACAGTCTTCATTTGTTTTCTTTTCTATTGTTTTCAATATAAAATTGTTCTGTAACTATGTATGAATGGTTAATCCTCCTAAACTATAATTCGGATTTTCATGAATCTTCCTGAAGTTTGTTCGGGAAATATTCTAGAATTTTTAGATTCATAGAAATATAGTTAGATTGTAGAAATAAATGGAGAAAATTACAAAAATCCGCTTATCATTGTTTGACCTTGAAAATATTTGAAGCATTGTTTGACATTAAAAACAAGTGAAGACTATCATTTGCCAAACATTTCTATTCACTTATAGGATAAGGCAATATTAAAATATAATATATTTATGATTATGAATGAGAAAAATGTAATGCCTACATTATTATTGCCGAAAAGCAGCTAAGGTGTGCCAAAAATTGAAATAATATAAGATTTACGTCAACATGCGTCTAACAGGTGATGCAGTCTGCGCATGCGTCTGTCAGTGATTACACATCAAACTTAGCCAAAAAATCAAATTGACATATTATTATTTTTAACTTTTAAATGCAGTCGTGTTTCGCCTTACTTTACAAAATCACAATACAAAAATAATTTACTTACTCAAAAATTATCTAGAAGTTTCATTGTGTCAAAAATTCATATGTTTGGCATTGGATACAAAATATTTAGTCAAGTCAATGGAGCGTTTTGGGTCTGAATATTTTAATGTGCTCCAATTTGCATAAAATTTTGGAATTAGGTTCATCTTACTCTCAAGTTTAAAAGTGAATAATTTAAACTCCTTTACCACTTCCCGGGGGGGTGACATCCCTTTTCAGTAGTGCAATTGTATCTCTTTCAAAAAAACATCGGATATCGATAAAAGAACTAATTAAAAGAGAAAAATGTTTAACAATGTTTTTCAAAAAAGAAATAACTTTTCAAGTTACTGGCTACACAAAAATTTGTGTTTTTTTTGGCGTTCTTCATCGTTTTTTGCGAATATTTCTAAGAATATACATTTTGAAAATCATGTAATGAACAAAATTATATCAATTAAAATCTTAATAAATTGGTGTTTTATAAAATGTTTTAAGAACAATATTAGGCTAGATATGAAAATTGGGTTTTATAGTGTTCAAAATAAGCTTTAAAATGAGTACTTCTGCGTGTAAAATGACGTTAGACTATTTCTGACACACGTTTTTTTCCTCTCCATTTACTGCAATAATTTTGTTGATTGAAAGGTTGAAAAGACCACATGTGAACAGGATTTGACAAATTAATTCACTTCAAATATGAACATAAACTATAATGTATATTGAATTATTGCTGAGAAAAATGTAATTTAGATATTAAAATTACTGCAAGCCAGTTAAAATATGGTACAAAATTATAAAAATAATAGGCAACATTATAGAAGTAATTATTTTGGGAAGAAAAATCCAAGGTGTTATTATACCTTTACCGCGAATGCTATATATTAATTCTTTCTGAATTTGTTATACCTTTTAAAAGACTTCAATTTTCAACACGTGTATCTTATGCTATACCATAAATCACAAAGGCTGACGATGATTTTTTGTGTGATAAATTTGGAAAATCAATGTTTTAGTCGTGAATAAACAAAAAATCATTCAATTTATACATCCACATCTACAGGTATGACTAAAAAATTGTATAACCTTTGGCATTAAAATAAAGTGAGCTATTGGAAATAAATTTGTTCTATAAATTGCTATGTTTAATTTTTTATATACAATTTTATTGAACATATTTTAATATTTGTTAAAGGAATAATTAAAGTATTAAATGTGGAAGTTGAGAATCATTTTATTTGAAGCAGTTCTACATTTCAAATCACTCATATATTGGTGTAAATAAAAATTCGAAAAACGATAATTATTATTTTTAACTGAACGGTAAATATTAGTATAGAATATTGAAAAAACGTAGATGTGGGTACAGGACAACGTCTGTCAGGTCATCTAGAGTATATATATATATATATATATATATATATATATATATATATATGTGTGTTAACTCTAATCGTCTCTATTAAAACATAATGTTCTCTTAATTATTTATTTACTCAAGTTACACTACGTTCTCTATTATACGTATTATGTTCTCTACTACTCTATGTATTATGTTCTCTTGTTTAGCTACACTACACACGTCCGCCTACTAGATTCATGCTGTCATTAGGACCAACATGCATACATCCCAACAGCGCCACCTATTCATATTCATAGTTAATATTCGGATATCCTGAATATATTCGGAAATATCACAAACATAATCTCACACTTTCTGATCTCAATGTCTTTAAAATATCTTAACGTATATCCTTGAGTAATCCCACTTCTGAATTGTTAACTCTAATCGTCTCTATTAAAACACAATGTTCTCTTAACTATTTATTTACTCAAATTACACTACGTTCCCTATTATATGTATTATGTTCTGCTGTTTAGCTACACTACACACGTCCGCCTACTAGATTCACGCTGTAATTAGTACCAAATTCATATATATATATATATATATATATATATATATATATATATATACATATATATATATATATATATATATATTGCAGAGCTTCGAACAAAGAATCCAAAAAGTAACAAAAAACAAAAAAGTTTTTTAATAAACAATTTCTTCATCTATTTACTGTCGCCGTTTCGGAACTAAGTACGTTCCATCTTCAGGTCATCAGTAAAGAAACATGAACTTGATAAGAATTAAGCAAACAATATGTTTAAGAAAAGAAGAAGAGAATAGATTTTTTAATTAAGGGGGGAAATCCATAAAACATTTTCAAAAAATTGATTTTTTTTTTTTGATAATCTGAAAGTATAGTATGTTGAGCGTATATTGACGAGTCGAAAAAAAACCCCTTATATTAACAAAGTTATAGCTAACATAACGGGGCGGGCCGGAGTGCGCATTGTCAAGCGATCAAGCGTATTGTTAAGTTTCAAGTGAAAGAGTCTCTTCCATTATAATAACTAGAAATACTTATTTTGTCCTACAACCGAAAGACTTCTATGTACCTTAGTACATGTGTAATATTGGTATACGAACAAAAGTTAGTCGAGAAATATAGTTAGTTTAGCTGGAAAATTCGTAGTGTTCAGTCCATTTCAATACGTAAAAATGCCGAATTATCTAAAAGGTAAGTGAAGTAATATTGCACAAAATAACACTAAAAAGACGTTATCAAGGCAATCAGTTTACTAATAAAGCAGGTGAAAAAATTGACGCCAGTACAAGTCATTATGAAAGTGCCAATGGCCAAGATCCTCTAGACATAGATTTAGCTCCATTACTTGGTAAAGAAATGAAACAGCATCTTTCACCATTTTATGAAGATTTGTCGAAAGATGATTTACTTGAACGATGCCTTGGTGATCATACGCAGAACGCAAATGAAAGTTTCGTGGACTAAGGGTAGTTGAAATTTTACCATATATTGCAGTTAGGATATTTAATGAAGGTTTTAGTTCAATATTAAGAATAATGAACCTTCTGAATTTGACTGTTGGTACTTATGCTAAAGCATATGCTGATAATACTGATGAGGCACGAATAACTTGACAGGATCATAGCAGCCTTTCACAAATATAAGATGCTGGTACAGCTCACAAACAACAACAACTTACAGATAATCAGCTTTTTGGAGATAAGGAAGGACTATTGTATGGACCTGGGATTGCAGATTAATCGGTAAGTAACTAAAACTGGTCATTTTCATTTACTAAATCTTTAAACGCGATTATCTCGAAACTGTATTTTTAAAAACGGCTCGCGTTGTAACTCAAAAAGTTATGCATCGATTTGTCTGAAATTTGGTGAGGCCTTTCTCTATATTATTATCGGAAGGATGAACCTAAATCTTTAGATCTTTCGCGTTGATAAAGTATTTTACGGGATCCAGAATGTCAAAAAAATAGCCACAAATTCAGATTTTTTTTTCAAAGGCTTGTTTTTCATTGAGTTTAATACTTTTTTTTAAGGTTTATCCTTTTGATTAATATGTTCTCAAAAGAAAACATTAAAACATTTTTTGTTCAGATCGATAGTTGATGAGTGAGAAATGGAGCAGTTTGGGACCTCGCGTCGGAGGCAGTCCACAAAAAGTTATACTAAGCCGCCATTTTGAAAAAAAAAATTTAAAAATATTTTTTTTGTACTATAAAAGGGTTAAGTAAAGTTGTGTTAATGTTTAAGAACAATAAAATAATTCCATCACGTTTAAAAATATTTTTAAAATATGACCTATTTTTATGCGTCTATATGGACAGGGGGGAACCCTTAATAAAATTGTTGAAAAAATAATGTACTCGTACAGAAATATGATAATATAATCAAAATGAAAATGATGAAAATAAATGAGTGGATTATATAACAAAATATCAAAAATGTTAAAAAATTAGAAAGTTTTGAAAAGTTTTAGGAAAAAGTTACTGAAAAAAATGAAAAAAATTATATGATTGAATATACACTATTATTTTTTCACTAAAAAAATATTTTATCAAAACAAGTGAATTTTAAATTTCTTTTCAGCCGAATAAACAAATTTTGTAAATCAAAATTTCTATAAATTATGTCTTTTTAAGTTTGTTATTTGAAACAGCCGAATAAAAAAATAATAAATGTTATTTGTTTCAAACAACAAATTTGAACAAAACATTATTTTTTTTAATTCTTTGTTCGAAGCTCTACAAAATATTTACAAATCGAAGACTCTACCATCTAATATATATATATTATATACAGAGCCGGTCCTGCCATGCATGCGATGCATGCAAAAAATGCGGGCGCAAGCCTTAGGGGGCGCCAAAACGAGTTTCGGAAATTAAATTTATAATATAACATTTATGTTTTCTTATATAAAATCTAGAATTATTTATTTAAAATCTAGAATACTTAATATTAATGAATTATAATAAATAATTTAACTTAACTAGGGATACGGAGTCACAATTTTATTTTGCAATGTGATATCATTAGAAACAATTAATCGATTAATAATTCTGCAAATTAGTAAATAACAGCTCTGTTTATTGCTTAATCTACTTATTCAATTTTTTCTTTGTTTGAAGTTACCGTGGAATCGAAAAAGAAATTATCTAGTATTCAATCCCATAAGCGCAAACCTGCGAAAGAATAAATTAATTGTTGGGCATTATTGACGAAGAATTGTGAGCTGATTTAGTTGAATCCGAACTTGTTAAAAAACATAAACAAATTATAAAAAATGGGGAGACTGTGCTTAGAAAATGACTTGTTTATTCCGAGAAATTGAATTGTAACTTTTGCTTTTGTTGCGAATGTTTCGCATCTGTTGAACTTTGAATGTTGAAAACATGAGTGGAACAAATATGAAAAATGGAAGCAAAATTTACTTTGGAACAAAAATCTTAAGGCTTGTTTTATACCTAGTGGTGCACATACTCTAAATTTAATAATTATTAACTATACAGAAATAATACATATCAAATATAAGTTTTTTTTTCAATATTGTTCAAGAAATGTGTAATTTCTTTGCATTTTTTACTGATTTTCTGAACAATACTTCTGAAATAGGTTAAAAATTTAACTTTAAAACAACAAGCTGATACTCTGAATATGACGGCTATAACGATATCAATAAGGAGAAATTTACGACGCAATTTTGGATATGGTAAATGATGAAAAATTAAATTAAATTAAAATTTAAAAAATCCAACATGAAATACGAGTGTTATGTTTGAAATATAAATGCTAGTTTTTTTAAATATTAATATTGCACATACGTTAAAAATAATTGAAAATCTAAAAATACTTGACTGTAATCAACCCCCGAATCCCCTCGATTTTCTAAATAAATTTAAAATCAATATATTTCATACGCTTTTAGATTATATCTAATTTTTTGTGCACTAAGTCCAAAATAATCAAAAAATAATTTATTTATTTCACTTAATATTTTTGTTAAATTGAAGTTATAGAATTTGATATCAAGTATGTATTATTTTGATATCAAGATCTTTATATCAAAATAATAAATACTATTTCTGAAATGCATTTCTTAAATTCTATAACTTTAATCTAACAAAAATATTAATTCTTATGCTATGGTAGTCGAACTTACATCCTTAACCAATTTACTACATATTGAATATTACTAAAATGTGAAATTATGACAGGGATTGTTTTATTTATTGATATCGATAATAACAAATAAATTTAAAATCAATATATTTTATACCCTTCTAGATTATATATAATTTTTTGTGTACTAAATCCAGAATAATTAAAAATTAATTTTTTAAAAATATGTAAATATTTATATAATTTTAATGATAAATTGTTAAAACGATGAAAATTAATAGGGGGGGGGGCGCTAGAAAAAAAGTTGCATGCGGGCGCTATGTACCCCAGGACCGGCCCTGTAAATTATATATATATATATATATATATATATAAACGATTATTCGGATTTTGATAATTCTTTTTAGAGTTTCGAAGATTTAATGGATGATGAAACTATAGAAATATTGTAGAAATTATAATTGCCAAAAAGCAACTAATATATCGTACGAGACTATGAAAGTTATAGACTAAATTATTGAAGCAATTATGTTGTGTGGTAAAGTTGATGTTCTTTTGCCGCAGATACTATATTATTTTTTCTGAATTTCTTATACTGCTTATGCTAAGACCATAAATGAATCAAATGAAAGGCAGGACATCAAATAGGATGTTAAGTATAGGACAGAATATTAAAAATTTGTAACTTTTGAATTGTAGACGTGGGTACAGGACAACGTCTGTCGGGTCATCTAGTATATATATATATATATATATATATATATATACACTCTACTGTTTTAAAGAAAAATAAAAATAAATTTTCAATTGTTGAGTATAAATTTTTGAAATACCTATACTTCGATTCTACTTCACGTAAAATAATATTATATTGCATTTTTTAGTACATTTGTTTGAAATAATTATAATTCGATTATTTTCAATATAAAATAATGATACATTGAAAGTATTGAGTATGTGGTTGTAAATTCTTAATATACTTCGATACTTTGTCACGTATGATAGTAATATAGTGAAATTGTTGAGTATAATTGTTTGAAATAATAATACATAGATTTTTTCACGTATAATAATAACATATTATAATTACTAAGTATTATTATTTGCAATAATTTTGCAATTATATCCCTAATATGTATTTTGTGTACACTGTATTTAAATTTTAGTTGTTGAACTATCGGCTGTTGATGAAGAACTGATGTTCAAAAATATTTTTTTGTTTTTAATAGCAATCAGAACCCTACGTCCTATGAGCTGTTGGGCTGAAACTTCTCCTTATTTCATATTTTTAGATGGTAACCCAATGGTTAATCCATCCATATTTGATGATTTTGTTATTAGAATTAATCTAATAGAGCTGACTTTTTTTTGTTGGTGCAGCAATGCCGGGCAAGGGCTATTTTCACTCGGAAACATATTGCTATCTATATTTCCAAGTGAAAATCGTTGTCACTGCTGCCTGACAACAGGCTGCTCGAAGTGGGTATCGAACCCGGGACCTTTGAAACAAGTCCCGTCGCTCTTAACCGCTTACCTACGGGCGAGCCCTATGTTCAAAAATATGAATGAAATCTTATTCATTTTCTGGAGACCATTTTGTCATAAATCGCTCGGTCGCCTGATCGCCTAGTGAATGTGAAACGCATTAGGTTGTTACCATAGTATGCGTGATATTATTATTTAATATGTTATAAAATAACATAAACAACACATTTTCATTAGCGTAAATAAAAAGCCCTAATAAACAAGCACAGTAATAGCAGATTGTGAAACTTACTCAGCATATGAACTGGGTTCTGGTGTTCTCGGAGCTGTTGGTGTCTCTTGACTTTTATGGCCATCATAATCAAAATATTTTGTGCTAAAAAAGATTTTTTATAAATTAGCATTTACTTTGTTATAATTATTTAATTTATTTATACGTGTAAAACTAAGTTCTAATGATAATTTAGAATATTATATCTCGTGTACCTAAAACATTGCAAACTAAAATGGTTATGCAAATTTATACAAAAATATAACATTATAATGTTAACCATAATCAAAATTAAGTTTACAAAGAGTATTTTCTTTGTACACTAAAAAAAGGAAGATATAAAAATATGTTTCATAATTATCTTGACAAATTCATGACAGATTCAATAGACTTCTTTAAACTGAGCACATACTGTAAAACATAATTAAATGGTCATATTGAACGTTAGCACAGAAATCCCACAGCTATTCTAATTTGTTTTCCTGGGCCTTGGATAAATTTACCTGTTATTTTATATGCTAAATTATTTCTATATATAAAAATGAATGTGTGTCTCTGGGTGTAATTGTTATGCATCCATAAACCATATATCCAAAGGCCGTGAAAATTTGGTAAGCTGTTACATTCACCCCCGGACAGGTTTTCGACATTTTGATTGAAATCAAGTGGTAAAGGTTGGCCACCCTGAAGAACTTGTATTTATTTTTTGGGTCAATTATTATTTTTTAAATTTTTTATGATGCGTATAAAAACATGCATAATACTAAATTTTCACCGTCTTACCACAAACCCCTATTTTGTAAGAATTATTATAGTTATTACATAATTTTTCATCTCGATTTCTGCCAGTGAACATTTTTCATGATTTCCGATTGAATTTTCGAGCTTATGAAAAAAAATAGTGGTGCATGGCTAGTGTTAGAACGATAGTATCGATACTGAGTAAGTATCGATACTTTGACTTCGATACTGAGTACTTTTGGAGTCGATTCTTCATGACGATTCTTTTGGCGGTATCGATACTTTGCGCCGATTCTACTCAAAAAGTATCGGCTATATTTTTTGACTCCACCAAAAGTTCGACCGCATTTTATGTACCCCACTCATTCTCCGCTCTTCATAGATAACGAACGAAACAAGCGATAAGTCGAGAGCGATATGGTTTTTGTTAAAGAAAATGTTTATGAATGCCCCTAGTTCGAAGCCAATGATTAACAATAAATGAAAGAATCAGAGTTTAAGATTAGTTACGTCGATAATATAATTTCTGTTACCTCCGATAACATATGTTTATCAACGATAATAAATTTTGTATATTGTATGCAAAAACCTTGTTATCTGCGAAATTGTCACGCAACCAACTTTGGTTAAATAATTTATTAAGACATTCGATTTCCGATTCTAATTTTTAAAGCCGATACTTTTGTTCTAAAATAAATACTACTTTATAATCACTAAGTATTTCCATTAAAATTATTATAATTCCGATTCTAATATTTAAAGCCGATACTTGTTTTTTCTAAAATAAATACTATTTTTATTTCCGCTAAGTATTTCCATTAAAATTATTATAATTCCGATTCTAATATTCAAAGCAGATACTTGTTTTTTCTAAAATAAATACTATTCTTATTTCCGCTAAGTATTTCCATTAAAATTATTATAATTCCGATTCTAATATTTAAAGACGATACTTGTTTTTTCTGAAATAAATACTATTTTTATTTCCGCTAAGTATTTTCATTAAAATTATTATAATTCCGATTTTAATATTTAAAGCCGATACTTGTTTTTTTCTAAAATAAATACTATTATATAATCGCTAAGTATTTCCATTAAAATTATTATAATTTCGATTCTTGAATGAGTATTTTTCTTTGTGATATAAATTAGCCGATACTAAATTCATAAATGAATACTTTTGTCACAAAACAATACTTTTTTTTTATTAATGAGTATGTTTCTTTATGAAATAAATTAGCCGATACTAAATTCGTGATAATGAATACTTTTGTCACAAAACAATACTATTTTTTAATTAATGAGTATTTTTCTTTATGATATTGTTAAGATTTTGCTTTAGCGAATGAGGTATTTATATAAAAAGAACTATCAACTTTCACAAAAATTTATTTCAAACAAACAATTATATTTAATATATGTTTAATGCGTTCAATTGTATGCCACAAAGGTTAGGTAGAGAATGCCGGATTTCACATCATCCTAGAGGCCCATGTCCGAGCCGGAAATATTGCCCATAGAGCTCATATATAGAGCGGAATCCTAAAAAGGTTGTAGTTCAGGTATTCCATAGAGTGATGGTAGAGTCCATGGGGGGCAAACTTCTAACAAATGTCAGTGATCGCTTGCATGATTCGCGCTTACGACGCTAGTTAGCGCAGATGTCGCGAGTATCCACTCCCGTCATGCGTAAGTCGAACGCTATGATGGATACGAGCAATTCCAAGCCCTCCCGTAAACCCCTTCCCTATACTGTTCCTGTAAATCCCGTAAGTCTCCATTACGTTCGTAGTTCGTTCTGATATAATTTTCGATTAGTTGGTGAAGTTTGAAGAATTTTCTTATAAAGTTACAAAAGTGCAGTGAGGGTGTTAAAAATGACTTGTCACGTTCCTGGTTGCTTAGGAAATAAGAAAACCGTGAGATTACATGGTTTTCCAACAAGGAATGACAAGGTATGTAAAATATAATATTGTGTTTCTTCAATACGTTATAAATTAAAATGCAAAATATTATAGATGTATGAGATTTGGATTAGGCGAGTGAATAATCCAAAATTGGATGATGTGGAGATTGAAAAAATGCGAATAAGTCGATTTGTTTGCGACAATCATTTTGCAGATTGTTGTAAAACACAGCCACAAAAGAAAAATATGACAAATCTTAAAGTTAACGCTTTGCCAACGTTAAATATGCCTGGTTAGTATTGCAAGGAATGTAATGTTATATAAGGTAAACGTACACTATTCCGGGATAGTACATTATTACGCGAGTTTTTCATTTTGATCGCAAAATAAGAAAACGGTCAATAAATAATAACTTTATTCAATAGCACATCAATTATAATTTGAACCCTAATAAAATAGTACGATTTTCGAATATAAATATTAGTTTTTAAAGCCGTAAAAAGCTTTTAAAAGCATCGGTCTTGACTCGATCGCCATTTCGTACTGGCTTGTTCGCGAGTTAGGTTATGTGACGGTTCCACTGCTTAAGGTTTTTATTTGATTCCGATAAGCTTAATCGGTTCAAATGTGTGAAATTTTTGATCAGTAATAATAAGAGATTAGTTCCATAGTTAAATCGAACATATATTTGTCAAGAAATTGTCAATTTCATGACTCCCGCAATTAGGTTCACACAACTGAACCAATGAACGTAATTCCGTGAGTATCCCGCAATTACGAGAAGTAGACTTGAAATAGTTTTATCTTTTATTTTCAACTGTTCTTAAATTCGGCGGTGTTTCTGGTTTTATTAAGTTTGTTAATGACTACAGAATACTGTAACGTAATTACGGTATATGTTTTTTTAAATGTTTAACCCTAATAATTGAGTTTGAAATGACTACTCTTTAGTAAAAAAGTACATGATCTTTTTCACTTATTTGCATTGTCCCAATATACCTAGAATATTGTAGTAATGAGAGAATCATTTATTTCTACCTTTTTATCTATGATCAATTATTTCTATTATATAAATTGAATAAAAATACCGTATAGCGCACGGTACTTATAGGGCGCGGATTCACTTGGGCGCTGGTATGTATGTATGTATGCAGATATCTAGGGACATTCCTGTAAACACGATAGTTTTAATCCGATTAAGCTTTTGGAATATAACCATTATATAACCTGCATATTATTAAAACGAACATACATCGTAAGTTATTAGATTAATATGAACTGCAATTACTCGAAAATAAGTTGCGAGGCCACTCTTCAATGCAGTAACTTTCTAATAGTCTAATACAATTTATTAAATATTATTTAAATTATATTCAATATCAGTAAATTTATTTGGGTATGATTTTAAATCGGTCTTTCAGTTTTTCAAAGAACGATGGCTCCAATTAAATATTCATCCAAAACCCTGAAAAAGGCTTTAAAAGAAATTTGCCATATTACATTAAATGTATTTTAAACCTTCTAAAACATACAAAATTTCCAATCAAACCTAATTTAAGCTAGTAGTTATTGTTAACTTGAAAGTCTTTAAATATTATTTTAAAGTCTTTAAAGATTTACGTTTGTAGACAGAATTGCAACTTTTATTTCAAGTTTATTTTTTTTATTTTGAGTTTAAATTTTATATTTATTTTAAGTTTATATTTTAGTTTAATTACCGTTAAAAATTATTTCTTTATTGTTTCATTTTTTTGATTTACCGAAACAGTATTGATAATGATTATTATACTGCTATTACTATAATAATACCAGCTTTTATTTTATTTTTATTTCATAAGCTTTTAAACTTCTTATAATTTTATGACTTTTATAAAACTAAATAAATGTTTAAAATCATATCAAAGTATTATTTCATAATTAACCGTACTTTTTATAACCCTTCAACTATATTTATCAAGGCAATACGATCAAAAATGTATGCTTCGAGCGCTATCACGGAATAACGTACAACGACTCCCGGCATTATATTCACGAGCCGATTTTTGTCACGGAATTAGGGACAAACGCGTGGTTCAGCAAAATGCCGATTATTTCTATAAATGACGTTCTACGACGAAAAATCTTGTTTTATAATAATCTTAAAAGTCTAATTAATAAAATATAACAGATTCAGTTCGTCCACTTTCCTATTTTCTCTAAAATTCATCTTTAAAGTCAAACGTTCCTTAACATCCCGTAATATGGTACGTTTACCTTAATATGCAAATGTATATATTTTGTTAACAATTTGTCAGCTATTATTGTCTATTATTCAGGATTTCATGGAAACCCATACGACGAAGAAAATTGCCTTTTGGATAGAGCAACGTTTCGTAAGTATTTTCAATAAACAAAACAAAGTTCAATATACAGTAAAATCATATATTTTTCATAATTTTTAGAGCTTGGTATTAATATGAAAACAATTAAAGGGAAAATTGTTAATTATCGATTATTGGGAGAACATTGTTTGAGCACAAATAACATTCTCACCCAGGTGGAAAGTTATACTTTGGAAAGCTTGCCACAAAATATCAATAAGGAATGTTCTGCAAGTTTTGATAAAGTTTTAGTAAATAAAGAATTTGTGTCCAATACAATGGAAAATCAGGGACATGTCACGCCAATACGTAATACAGGTGAATAAATATAATAAATATCATCACTATTCAATAGTCTCTCCATTTAAAAATAATGCTAAATCATGTTTATTTTCAGTGAAGCGAGTGTCCTGTCTGACACCAAAGGCAAAAAAATTATACCTATTATCAAAAAAATTGAAAAAGGACATGATCAGAATACAAAAAAATTGTAAGTCATACAAGACCAGGCTACGTCAAAGTGTGATGTATGCGAAACAATTTTCCCACATTCCTAAAACCTTGAATGAACGAGCACGTCAATTCATAACATGTCAGCTTAGAGAACACTCTAAAAAAGTTCAAGGAAGGAGATTCACTACATATGAAAAAGTACTTGCTTTGTCTTTACTAAAGAAAAGTCCAAAAGCTTATAGATTCTGGAGACATATATTTATTTTGCCTTCAATAACATCTTTGCGAAAGTTACTTACAAAAGTTCCAATGCATAGTGGCATTAACGAAAGCATTTTTAAAACATTGCAATCATCATTATCTCATCTGAGTGATGAGATGATAAAGACAATTATTGCATTGTTATGTTTGACGAAATTTCACTTTCAACTTTTCTAACATATGACTGCACAAAAGATTATATTGTAGGTTTTGAAGAGCTTGCTAATGGTAGAATTGAAGCATTTGCTGACCACGCACTGGTGTTTATGATTAAGGGTGTAAAGAACAAATGGAAATGGCCAGTTGCTTTTTATTTTTCTAATGGTGGTGTGAATGCTTTGAATTTGAAATGCTGCATTGAAGAAGTAGTAAAAAAGTTACTTAGTATTGATTTAAACATTGTGGCAACAGTTTGCGATCAATACCCTGCAAATCGCAAAGCTGTTAGCATGCTTATAAATGAAACTAATAAACGTTATGGTAGAAATAATGATGATAATAGATTAGAATTCGAAATAAACGGGCATCCAATAGTTCCTTTGTTTATCCTCCTCATATGTTGAAGTGTATAAGGAATAACTTTGCAAAATGTAATGTTAAATTTACCAGCACAAAGGGGGTACAACTCGAGGCTGCTTGGAGTGATATTCTGAGTTTTTATGAATATGACTCTAAGTTAAGCATATATCGATGTTGTCCCACTTTAACCGCTCAACATATTTATCAAAAATGTTGGAAAGTCATGAAGGTATCATTAGCGGCACAAGTGTTCTCAAAGCGTGTAGCGATTGGACTTCAAAATTTATATTTTACCAGGGTAGATGCTTCGGCAACTATGGCACTAGTGAATTTTTGAAGTTCATGGACTGCTTGTTTGACAGCGTTAACGGAGTATCAATAAGTCCAAAAACGGGTAACTATCTCCGATGCGCTATAACAAATGAATCAGAACATTTAAAATTTTGGATAGATGCGGAGCAAGTATTGAATCCTTTGTATTTTGTTAGAAAGAAGGGGTCTGCTACATCAGAAACAAAACCACCATGCGTCAAAAATTGGATTGATACTCTCAAGCGTTTACGATATATTTGGTCAAAATTAAATAAGGCATGGTTTGATCATTTATGTTTAAGATATTTCAACCAGGATCCCCTGAAAATTTTTTTTAGTAGTGTCAGAAGCCAGGGCGGTTGTAACACTGATTTGAATTGCTTTAATTTTATTGCAGCCTTCAAAACCTTAACAATTAATAATTTGTCATCATATCATTCACCATCTGCAAATTGTGAAGATGATGATAATACTGGCATACTCGGCCCCTTTAAAACAT
The DNA here is from genome assembly GCF_003426905.1 of Ctenocephalides felis. NCBI lineage: Eukaryota > Metazoa > Arthropoda > Insecta > Siphonaptera > Pulicidae > Ctenocephalides > Ctenocephalides felis. The sequence goes on from NW_020538040.1 coordinate 118,576,030, forward strand.
TTTTAATTGATGATAAAGACCCAAATGATATTGCAGCTCTTGATCAGGAAACAATTATTCCTGATTTTTTTCCTTTCGGAGATTTGAATGCGTATGAGGAAACAGCAAACGCATATGTTGCTGGTTTTTATGCCAAAAAATTAATGAAGTTAGTTAAAAAATGCTCGACATGTACATCTGACATCTTATCAGAACCCATCAATGATGATAAGGCGTCTTACATTAAATCAAGAGATTACACTAGAAAATCTCTTTTCGTACCAGGGAAGGAATTTTATGATTTGTTCTGTAAATGCAGCAACGTAGTCGATTTTTTTATGCAAGATGTTTGTATCGAAAACAGTCTCAAAGTCAAACTTCGAAATATGCTTTACAAGTATGTTTTTTATGTTTTCAAATTCACCTGTTTAGTTCATGATTTGAAAAAAAAATTTTGCAATTCCTTTCTTACTTTTTTTATAAGGTTTTAGTGTAAGTCTGCAGGTAGGCACCTAACTGGCAAATATATTCATTGCAATATTAATGATCGAGTAAAACGAAAGGCTCTAATAAAATGTAGGAAGAATCGTGTTCTTAAAAGAGTCCGCAATAAACAGAAAAAGCCAAATTCAACTTGAATGTGATGATGCCACATGGTCATTAAATTTTACAGTGAAATAATGTTATGTGTATTTTCGATGGTAAACTGTATATAGAAACTTTTAAGTTTATTGAATTATTTGCTTCTTTTTTATTTTAAGTATTAAGGTTTTTGTGATATTGTGATTTCATGCTTATTGAATTATTTGTTACTTTCTTTTTTGAATTGAATTATTTGCTTCTTTTTTATTTTATGTATTAAGGTTTTTGTGATATTGTGATTTTATGCTTATTGAATTATTTGTTACTTTTTTTTTTCATGTATTATGGTTTTTGTGATATTGTTTATATGTCAAATAACTTATGTATAAACATGTGTATTTTCTGTATAATTAATAAATTGAATACATTCTTCTAACTGAGTTTTATATTCATATATTAAGTTTTTTAATAGTAGTTATTGAGCATTAACTACTTGAAAATATGTCAAGAAAGCATCTATCGGCATGTACATAAATCAAAGTTATTTGGTATTTAAACCTTTTGCAAAAAGTTCTGAAACCTGCTATGAACACTAGCGCCGTAATGTACTATTATTTCGTTGACTACGGAATATCCCGCAAGTTTTCTATCTATTTCCTTATCTATGGTAGAGTCCATATAGCAAAGTGTTGAATATAAGGGTGCTGGCACACAACACCATAGAGGGATGGTAGGGTCCATAGCATAGATAAGCAAAGTGTTGAGGATAAGGGTGCTGGCACACAACATTCCTCCCTCCTTTAGGAGATTATAGTTCTTACCAAATTCAGACATTTTTATAACAAAACATAAACTATAATCTATATGAAATATTTACATGACATGGCAAACATTCAGATTTACATAAAAATTGGAAAAACATTATCATTCAAATTTAGAGGAGTATTATAACTAAGAAATTAAAATTGAATCACATTATAATTAAAATTAAAATTTTAAAGTTACTTTTTCTTAAAAGTATTACAGTCAAAAATTAGAAATTAGAAAAACATTATAATAAAATAAAATTACAAATTGGAAAAGTATTACAATTAAATAGTAGAAACTGTAAATATATTTAACATTAGAATTTAGTTTAAATTAGTTATTAAAATACATACAGTTGAAGTTATAATTGAATAATAACAAACATAATATTATTGGTTGAAAATTAGAAATAAGGAAAACATTATAATAAAATAAAATTACAAATTGGAAAAGTATTACAATTAAATAGTAGAAACTGAAAACATATTTAACATTAGAATTTAGTTTAAATTAGTTATTAAAATACATAAAGTTGAAGTTATAATTGAATAATAACAAACATCATAGCATTGGAAAAAAATTTAAATAGCATCAATAAATTTTTTTAATTCTATTGACATGAACTTTCACCTGCCTCCGCCAGCACAACAAAGTGTAATTCACGTCTGAATTTTTTGTTAAAATAGTATAAGATCCTGTCCAAGGCATTTGTAACTTTTCAGACCTTCCTTTTTGGATTGTCTCATTTTTTAACAGAACCTGATCACCAGTATTAAAATCAGTCATGGTTGTATTTTTGTCATAATATAATTTGGATTTATTTTTACTTTCAATTAAAATTTTTTGTGCAACTTTTGTGCATTTGGAATTCTATTTTTAATCTCACTAGCATAATCATCATATGTATATTGGGAATCGGAAATTTGGAATGGCTTCGTGGGAGTGTCTGTAATTACTATTGGAAATTTATTTGAATTGTAATTTTTATTTCTTTGGCAAATCTAGCAATTTTTTTATATGAAACCTTAAATCTCGTTTGAGGTTTGACCAATTATTTTTTAAAACAATTCTTTTGAAAGTTTGTTTGAACCCTTGATGACCTCCTATCGGTGTGACATGAAATTTTAGAAAAATAGTTTCCTTATCACTGGGAGTAAGAATATTAGTCAACGGATAATTAAGTATATGTATAAGTATATTAATATCTTTAAAAATCAAACGAATCATTGACTTTATTTCAGACCATTCTACGATATCTGATGTATTTACTAAAACAGGTATAGCAATTGTGTTGATATTGTGTTGTAAACATAAATCTTTTAATTTAGATAGAGAATTGAATAAAATTTCAGAAGACGTGCTGTCAGATTCTGTGACTCTAGTAATTAAATAAAAAATGAATGAATCATTGTGTTTGATAAAAGCAACTTCGCCTAAATCTTTATTCTGTGCTTGAAGTTCATTAATTTAATTAAATTTTTCTTTAAATCTGGAAAAAAGAAGATCAGAAGATGTAAAGTTCTTTGGTATACCAATGGAAAATGACTGGTGTGAAAAAATATCAGTATTTACATCAACTACATTTTTATTTATAAAAACGTTATTTTCTAATGCTCTTTTATAATCGTCATGAGATTTAGAACCGGAAAGCACAAAAATTTTACTTAAAGCATCGGCGTTAGTATTAACCTTATTTACAAAGCATTTAAAATTATGGGGAGATACTAAGGTATAACCGATAAAAACGCTACTTTTTAATTCTGTTTTTCTTATAACTCTTGTGTCATTACTAAATGTAGACACCTGCACTACAGATTCAGTGCGAGGTTTTAAACTCGTTAGAGTATTTGTAAAATTTAAAGGCAAAGAAACCCTATTGAAAATAACTAAAGATTCTTTAATATTTATATTTCCATTGAATTCTTTCAAGAAACCTAATCCTAAAATACCCTTACCTCTAATGGGCTCTGTATTATCAACTACGTAAAAGCTATGACTTATAATTCTGTCACCTAATCTAAATTTTATAATAATCCTACCTATTGCATTTACACTATTTCCAGATAAACCACATAATTTGAGCTTATCTTCATTTGTGTGATCAACTCTTAAATCATTTTGTAAAACTGAAAGTTTAGTAACACTCACTTCTGCTCCCGTGTCTACTAATAAGTTTATACGATCTGTTATTGTACTCAAACATTCAATATTTACAAAAGCTAGATTTTGTTTTGAACTATTAATGCAAGAAAGGTATGTCTTTTTAGCTCACTTACGAGGCTAGAAGAATTATCACTCGTGTCTGGAAAAACTTTACTAGTACTAGGTGCACTTTCATCTATAGCCCTATCTAAGATATTAATTTTAGGTTTAGATTTTTCATTATGTATACGCTTCCTACAATCAGAAATGCTATGACCTAAGTTTTTGCAGTAATCGCATGTTATTGGAATAGATTTAATATAAGGTGGGGTACGAAAGGAATAGTTATTAGGAGTAGGCTTTTTAAAATTTGATTTGAAGTTTCTGGATGAATTTAATGATTTTTTTTCCTCAACGGCTGCCGAAATAGCTAATTCTAAAGTCTTTAGTTGTTTAGATTTTATTAAAATTTTTAAATCATGATGTAAGCACTCTTGGAAAATATGTAACGCTTGATAATTAAGTAATTTGGAACAATAAACATTGGAATCTGGTATTTCAATTTGTTTTATAGTTGCATCGACCAACTCCCTTAAAATATCTTGCAACCTTAAACCAAAATCCCTAGCACTTTCATTGAAACCCTGCCTACATTGATTGAACTCAATTTGAAGAAAAAAAACAGAGCTATTATCTAAATAAAGTTCTTCTAAAGTAGCTTTAAGCTCATCAAAGTTTTCGAATTTTCTATACTGAATTGCCTGCATGGCTTTTCCTTTAATTTTTATATATAAAATGTAATCTAATAATGCATCATGATCACTTGATTTAACAGCTTTAAATGCATACGTCAAAAACGAAAAAATTGATCACGCTGTGGTTTGCTTGAACCGTCAAAGCAATCTATAGCATCCATAGCTCTTTGTAGTGCAGACATGTTTGTAACTTTTTCAATAAGTGTTAACGAAAGAAGAAAAGGAACTCAGGCGTAATAGAAGGTTTGGATATGATGATTAGCTTATCATTAAAGACTGAATTTAATAAATGTGAAATAAGGTTACCTGTTTCCATAGAAAAACTTGTAGAGTTGTCAAATAAAATCGCGCGAACGGCTGGTCACTCTTTGTTGTGGCAGTCTGAGGTTGGTGCAGTACTTTTTAACAAGCATAAATACCCTAGATTATACAAATATTATTAATAATTTTGTTTACAATATATAAAAACACAACGTGGCAATAGATATAGTATGATAGAGTAATTTCAAGGAATAGATTTAATAAATTTGCTTACAATATAGCATAAAAATAAAATTTTGTATAAGAGTACTATAATATAGCAAAAGTAAATACTTATTTTATTAAAATTGCTTATGATATATTGATATTAGAATTAGAATGTAGAGATAATATAAAATTTGAATATCAAAGCAAGATTTTGGTAATTAACTTAGAAAAAATTTGGTAATTAGAATAAGAAAATAAGTATTTAACATAAAATAGAGGATGAAATGTCTAGAATTTGGCAAAAACCATAATCAAATATAATGAAATGAATGTTACTATCTTCTCTTTGTGCTGTAAGGGCGGCCAGAAAAGACGCTTCTTTGTGTATGCGACGCTCCAATGGCGGATCCTTTGTCCAAATAGCTAGGAATGCTCTACATAATCTGTGCGGCCTTGTGTCCAATTCTGGGGTCCGTTTCACGTTATATTCTTTGCTACCAGCGACGCTGTTGATTTTTCTTGAATTCTTGTTGTAAAATCACAAGTTTTTACCTCTCTTACAAGCCTGTTTTTTAACTCGATTCACCGCTGGCCACCAATATGTTAAGATTTTGCTTGAGCGAAGGAGGTATTTATATAAAAAGAACTATCAACTTTCACAAAGATTTATTTCAAACAAACAATTATATTTAATATATGTTTAATGCGTTCAATTGTATGCCACAAAGGTTAGGTAGAGAATGTTGGCTTTCACATCATCCTAGAGGCCCCTGTCCGAGCCGGAAATATTGCCCATAGAGCTCATATATAGAGCGGAATCCTAAAAGGGTTGTAGTTCAGGTATTCCATAGAGTGATGGTAGAGTCCATATAGTAAAGTGTTGAATATAAGGGTGCTGGCACACAAAAATATAAATTAGCCGATACTAAATTCATAAATTAATACTTTTGTCACAAAACAATACTTTTTTTTAATTAATGAGTATTTTTCTTTATGATATAAATTAGCCGATACTAAATTCGTAATAATGAATACTTTTGTCACAAAACAATACTTTTTTTAATTATTGAGTATTTTTCTTTATGATATAAATTAGCCGATACTAAATTTGTAATAATGAATAGTTTTGTCACAAAACAATACTTTTTTTAATTAATGAGTATTTTTCTTTATGATATAAATTAGCCGATACTAAAATCATAAATGAATACTTTTGTCACAAAACAATACTTTTAATTAATTAATGAGTATTTTTCTTTATGATATAAATTAGCCGATACTAAATTCATAAATGAATACTGTTGTCACAGAACAATACTATTTTTTAATTAATAAGTATTTTTCTTTGTGATATAAATTAGCCGATACTAAATTCATAAATGAATACTTTTGTCACAAAACAATACTTTTTTTTAATTAATGAGTATTTTTCTTTATGATATAAATTAGCCGATACTAAATTCGTAATAATGAATACTTTTGTCACAAAACAATACTATTTTTAATTAATGAGTAGTTTTCTTTATGATATAAATTAGCCGATACTAAATTCATAAATGAATACTTTTGTCACAAAACAATACTTTTTTTTAATTAATGAGTATTTTTCTTTATGATATAAATTAGCCGATACTCAATTCGTAATAATGAATACTTTTGTCAAAAAACAATACTATTTTTTAATTAATGAGTATTTTTCTTTATGATATAAATTAGCCGATACTAAATTCATAAATGAATACTTTTGTCACAAAACAATACTTTTGTTTAATTAATGAGTATTTTTCTTTATGATATAAATTAGCCGATACTATTTTCGTAATAATGAATACTTTTGTCACAAAACAATACTATTTTTTAATTAATGAGTATTTTTCTTTACGATATAAATTAGCCGATACTAAATTCATAAATGAATACTTTCGTCACAAGACGATACTATTTTTTAATTAATGAGTATTTTTCTTTTTGATATAAATCGAATTTGAAATAAGTATCGGAAAATTATTGTTTTAAACTTATCAAAATATTGAAAATAATGCTGATTTAACAGCATCTTATATAAATACATATAAGATTTATATATAAATATATAAATATATAAAACCTTAAATCTCGTTTGAGGTTTGACCAATTATTTTTTAAAACAATTCTTTTGAAAGTTCGTTTGAACCCTTGATGACCTCCTATGGGTGTGACATGAAATTTTAGAAATATAGTTTCTTTATCACTGAGAGTAAGAATGTTAGTTAACGGATAATTGAGTATATGTATAAGTATATTAGTATCTTTAAGAATAAAACGAATCATTGACTTTATTTCAGACCATTCTACGATATCTGATGTATTTACTAAAACAGGTATAGCAATTGTGTTGATATTGTGTTGTAAACATAAATCTTTTAATTTAGATAGAGAATTGAATAAAATTTCAGAAGACGTGCTGTCGGATTCTGTGACTCTAGTAATTAAATCAAAAATGAATGAATCATTGTGTTTGATAAAAGCAACTTCGCCTAAATCTTTATTCTGTGCTTGAAGTTCATTAATTTTATTAAATTTTTCTTTAAATCTGGAAAAAAGAAGAACAGAAGTTGTAAAGTTCTTTGGTAAACCAATGGATAATGACTGGTGTGAAAAAATATCAGTATTTACATCAACTACATTTTTATTTATAAAAACGTTATTTTCTAATGCTCTTTTAAAATCGTCATGAGATTTAGGACCGGAAAGCACGAAATAAATAAATTCGTAATAATGAATACTTTTGTCACAAAACAATACTATTTTTTAATTAATGAGTATTTTTCTTTATGATATAAATTAGCCGATACTAAATTCATAAATGAATACTTTTGTCACAAAACAATACTTTTATTTAATTAATGAGTATTTTTCTTTATGATATAAATTAGCCGATACTAAATTCATAAATGAATACTTTTGTCACAAAACAATACTATTTTTTAATTAATGAGTATTTTTCTTTTTGATATAAATCGAATTTGAAATTAGTATCGAAAAATTATTGTTTTAAACTTATCAAAATATTGAAAATGATGCTGATTTAACAGCATCAAATACAGGCAATAGAATTTATCATAATATTGTAATTCGATCTGTAGAGAGTTTTAGATCTCTCTTGCATTTATGTTTGATTTTGGTGAAAAGTACTCAATATTCGACACTGAGTAGTATCGATACTTCGCCTCGATTCTTTTTTCAGTACTCGGTATGGATACTTTGCCTCGATACTTCTAACACCATGCATGGCACCGTGCATTAAGGCAAAATGCTGGAACTTTCCATACCAAAAACTAAATTATTAAAAATAATAAATATGCAAAAAACTTTGAAAACAAATAGAGTTTTGAGAAAATATTATTTCGATTTTTTTGTATTTTGATTTATTTAATCGTTAATACAATTTAAATGTTTTTGAAATTATTTAAATCCGACACTCCTCAAAAATTGAAATACTATTTTTGGCACTTTTTGCGCCGTATCTCCAAAGCGGCTAGACCCGTCTTTGCCAAAAACTAATCAGCGCGTCTCCTTATCAGTACTAATCGAATGTTTTTTGAATTATTCAAATCGGTTGATACGTGTTAGCAAAATCGTCGACGAAAATTTTTATCCGCACACGCACACACACATACATCTATTTGAAACGTAAAGATATATAAAAAATTTCATTTTCGATTTTTTTGCGGTTACTATAACTTACCTTACGAGAAGTTAATAAATAATTTTATCAAAGAAGGTCCAATTCTAACACTTATTATTAAATATATTGTTTGAATTTTCTTATTATTTTTTTTGAAGCGAGTTTCAAAAATATAAAGTTCAGAAAGTCACTTCGTTGTTTTACCACCAGAATTTAACTATTTTTTTTAACCTAACATCACCATTAAGCCCTATAATTATTATTTTCAGCTTTGGCACATCTCAGCTGCTTTTCGGCATTAATAATGTAGGCATTAAATTTTTCTTATTCATAAACATAAATATATTGTATTTTAATATTGTCTTAGCCTATAAGTGAATGAAAAAGTTTGGCAAATGACAGTCTTCATTTGTTTTTAATGTCAAATAATGCATAAAATATTTTCAATGTCAATCAATGATAAGCGATTTTTTGTATTTTTTTCATTTATTTCTACAATCTAACTATATTTCTATAAATCAAAAAATTCTAGAAATTTTCCTTAACAATTTTCAGGAAGATTTATGAAAAACCGAGGTTTTTCAGCCGCAAGTCGAAAAAGCACCCATAATAGAATTGTTGACTCCCTTCACAAAGTAATTTGTAATAACTGTAAAAAAATCTATATTGGAGAGAGTACACAATATATATATATATATATATATATATATATATATATATTATATATATATATATACTCGTATATATATATATATATATATATATATATATATATATATATATGATAAAAATGTTTCTTGGGCATCCATCCAGTAATTAAAAAACAGTTTTATTGAAAAATGTTTTTATTCAGAGAACATACGTTTCTCATTTTCTCAAATTACACATTTATATTTTTTCTATGTTTCCTACTGCGCATGATCGCTGAGAAAATCTTCGTAATATGAAACCACTAAAATTCTCTTCATCCTGTTCTCTCATCCAATGACGATACAGTTTCCACTATTATTTGCAAACACGTACGCACACATTTTACTCTCGTACACACACGTAATACATATTCCAAACTGACAACATGTTCGTTTGGAATGAGATTTTTTATAATAAAATATATTATTTATTTTAATTTTACAATTTTTTAAAATTTATCATAACTCGACGTTTTATCAATTTTTTATTCCATATTTATTTTTTCGTGCAATTTTGTGTGTTTTTGTGTTATTTTTCAAATTTATTTGTATGGTGAGTTTCTTTACATTTGTTTATTATGGTTGTTTTTCATATATATTTTCCATATATTCTTTCACAATATTTAAAACTAATTTATTAAATCGGTTAGATTTATGTTTATTTTACATAGTTTTATTTATTTTTGTCTGTAATTATGTATTTTTTATATTGTTTTAATTTGTAACCCTGAAATATTTAATTGTAGCACTGAAGATGGGTCAAATCAAGACCCAAAACGTATGTTCTCTGAATAAAAACATTTTTCAATAAAACTGTTTTTTAATTACTGGATGGATGCCCAAGAAACATTTTTATCATATTATTTCACCATCTGAAGAAAAACCTCTCGTTATATATATATATATATATATATACTAGATGACCCGACAGACGTAGTACTGTACCCACATCTACATTTTTTTGATACCCTATACTAATATTTACACCGTTCAGTTAAAAATGATAATTATTGTTTTTCGAATTACTATTTACACAAGTATGAGTGATGTTAAGTGTAGAACTGCTTCAAATAAAATTATGATTCTCAATTCCCACAGTTAACACTTTAATTATCCATTTAACAAATATTAAAATATGTTCAATAAAATTTTATATTAAAAATTATACACTGCAATTAATAGAACAAAGGGTATGGGCGTGTTTCCATACAGAATTGGCCCCACCCTGGTATTGAAATTATTTTGATGCCATTTTATAGGTATTTTCGAGAAAATTCGATGTACCAAATGTCAAATCCGTAGCTCATCATTTGGCCGAGATATCAGTGAAAACATGTGAAAGTGGCCCCTTTTTTCAAACTCACTTTTTGTCGGAAATATAAGAGATATCGAAAAACTGTTTACGTCATTCTATTTGTACTGATCTTGTCTATATTATTTATAATGAATAATGTTAAAAAATTGTCATCTATTGGATGAAAAGTTGAAAATAAGTTTTTATTTGAAATTTTCGACCAGTACGGTTAATTTGACTACTTTCTAAATAGCATCATTTTAAAGCCTGTATATTTTACCTTTATTATCCAAAATTATATTTAAATCGAAGTGGAACTTTTTATAAAAAGTTGAAAAAACCGAAGGTAGTACACGCGGAACCCGTAGAATATCCGTGTAAGTAGCCAAGTAGCGTCTCTCAATAGCAAACCAGTGCACATTGCGCTTGGCGCGCATCGGAACATATTCTATATAAAGGTAATACTTATTTAAAAAATAAAACTAGATATATACATTTATGTCTTTTATATTCATATATTTATGTATATAATTATTGTGGTTATATATTTATATACAATGTTTTTTTGTTTTGAAATTATACCTAAAACTTTATTTGCTTTGTATATTTTATATTTTATATTGTTACTGTATATTATTTTATAACGATAGAAATACATAAATAAATAGTCACTATATTTACCATAGTAATATGGAAGTTAAGTTACGAAGTTATTAAAACACTTTTAATCGTAGTCGCCATCATTGTTAATAGAAACTGTAGTTCTTTATGTTATAAATATTATGTCTTTTATATTTATATTTTGTGTATACAAAATAATGATGCATTCAACCATTCACTCACAATAAAAACTAAACATAAAATTATTCATTCAACAATTGGAATATTGAGATAATAATACGTTTTTTACTTTGTCATATCTTTATCGATACTGCAATAATACAAAGATAGAAGAATATAATATAAAAAATTCTTAGTAATTTGAAATGCTCTAGCTTTGTTACTTAATTTTATTTTAAAAAATGCATCAGTTTGTGTTTAAGTTGCTTCCAGTATAGTTACTTCAAGAATTTATAATATATCAGAAAATATAATGTTTGGTGGTTTAGTGCTTTGGTGGTTTAGTGGGTATTTTAGTAATTTTATAATTATAAACTTAATAGAAACAATAATGCCGGAAAATTGCAAAATCTGCAATAAACAAGTGTTTAAAAATCGTAGTAAAAAAAAACATTGTAAGCGAGGATAGTAAACATTGTAAACGAGACATAATATTTATAACATAAAGAACTACAGTTTCTATTAACAATGATGGCGACTACGATTAAAAGTGTTTTAATAACTTCGTAACTTAACTTCCATATTACTATGGTAAATATAGTGACTATTTATTAACTTCCCGTAGGGTAAGTTATTGTAATGGGCCGAAAATCGGAATTGAAAATTTTTACATTTCTCGACGTTTTGAAGGTTTCTGAACGTTTTGGCATACCTCAGAAAAAATGGATGTGTGTGTGTGTGTGTGTGTATGTATGTATGGATACAAATTTTCGTCCACGTTTTCGGGCGTACGGATCAACCGATTTGAATGGTTTAAAAAACATTCGATTCCTATTAATAAGGAGAAGAGCTGATTAGTTTTTGGCAAAGACAGGTCCAGCAGTTACGGAGATAAGGAGCAAAGAGTGCAGAAAATAGAAATCGAGTTTTTGAGAGAACGGAGCATCCGATTTGAATGATCTAAAAAACATTCCATTAGTAATGATTGGGAGAAAGGGTTATTAGTTTTTCGCAAAGGCAGGCCCAGCCATTTCGGAGATACAGAGCTAAATGTACAAAAAATGGCAGTTTTTGAGAGAACTAAGCGTCTGATTCAATTGATTCAAAGAACTTTCTGCTTGTCTTAACAAAATAATTGATTTTGGAAAAAAAAATTTTGTACAATTTTTTTTTTTTTTTTTTTAAATTTTTTGTATATCGAAAATAATTCAGATTTTATTTTTAATTCTGACTATAGTTCTAATATACTTTAAACAAATAATTTCAACTCTGCAATTCAGTTTATATAAATATTATAAATATTAGACAATAATACAATATTTATAATAATCTATTTGAAAACATTCAATATTCCTCAAACGTTTCGTTACGGTACGGGAAGTTCCAGCAATTTGCCTTAAGGCACGATGCCACCCACCCCACTAGTTTATGTATTTCTATCGTTATAAAATAATATACAGTAACAATATAAAATATAAAATATACAAAGCAAATAAAGTTTTAGGTATAATTTCAAAACAAAAAAACATTGTATATAAATGTATAACCACAATAATTATATACATAAATATATGAATATAAAAGACATAAATGTATATATCTAGTTTTATTTTTTAAATAAGTATTACCTTTATATAGAATATGTTCCGATGCGCGCCAAGCGCAATGTGCACTGGTTTGCTATTGAGAGACGCTACTTGGCTACTTACACGGATATTCTACGGGTTCCGCGTGTACTACCTTCGGTTTTTTAACTTTTTATAAAAAGTTCCACTTCGATTTAAATATAATTTTGGATAATAAAGGTAAAATATACAGGCTTTAAAATGATGCTATTTAGAAAGTAGTCAAATTAACCGTACTGGTCGAAAATTTCAAATAAAAACTTATTTTTAACTTTTCATCCAATAGATGACAATTTTTTAACATTATTCATTATAAATAATATAGACAAGATCAGTACAAATAGAATGACGTAAACAGTTTTTCGATATCTTTTATATTTCCGACAAAAAGTGAGTTTGAAAAAAGGGGCCACTTTCACATGTTTTCACTGATATCTCGGCCAAATGATGAGCTACGGATTTGAAATTTGGTATATCGAATTTTCTCGAAAATACCTATAAAATGGCATCAAAATAATTTTATTACCAGGGTGGGGCCAATTCTGTATGGAAACACGCCCAGACCCAAAGGGTTTAAAAAGGTATAACATATATAGAAAGAATTTATATATAGCATTCGCGGTATAGGTATAATTTCGTATTTCATAATTATAATTGTTCACAATGCACAATGAAACCAATTCTTGTCACTTTAAATTGAACAATATATAAATTTTAGAATGAGTTTTTTTTTATGAAATTGTAAAGTACATCCCGCTATTCCGTATTCCGATGCAAGAGTGAAGCCTAAATGTACACAAATGTGCGCACCACGTGCTAAAAGCTAGGTACAAAGCACATGAACTGACCAGAGAATTTTAGGTTTGACAACGCGAGGAGGGTACATATAGTAAAATATGACCACATTTTAACTGGCTTTTAGTAATTTTAATATCTAAATTACATTTTTACGAATAATTCAATATACATTATTACTTAAACTTAAGTTCATATTTGAAGTGAATTAATTTGTCAAATCCTGTTCACATGTGCTCTATTTAACCTACGATAAACAAAATTATAGCAGTAAATAGAGGGGAAAAAAGCGTATGCTCTGCGAATTTTTTTACTGTGCTCCAAATTGCTTGATATTTTGGAAATAGGCTAATCTTAATCTTAAGTTCAGAAGTGAAAACAATTTGCACTCCTTCACCACTTCCGGCATTAATTGGATTATAACTCTTTTAATTCTGATTGTATCAGAAGTTGTAATACACTATTTTAAAGGTAATTAAATGACCTACAACTTTCTCTACCATTTACCGTAACTTCTCTTATTTTGAAAAGGGCGAAGGGTTAAAGGGCATGAAAGACACTCTGGTTTACAGCCGCGTACTCTTTAAACAATTATAACTCTATCAATATTTGTGTAACAAAAAAAAAATAAAAAGCAATAATTGGTCAGAAAGAACCCTTGAATTTCAGAGATATAGTAATGAAAGATTTGTTGTTTTTCTAATGGATTTTTTCATGAAATCATGAGTTTTTTTAAAATCGTTTGTACTAAAGTTATGGTATTTTCCAGAATCCATCAAGATCTCTTAAACCAAGTTAATTCTAATGGAATACGATTATTTTTAATTTTGGTGAAAATGGCACTCGTAAACTATTTGATTCAAATGAAAAAAATATTGTATGCGTCTTTTATGTGCATAATATTTCACTCATTTTGAGGGGCACAACTAGTGTAACCGCCTAAAAAAAGGTGATTTTTGGGAATTTATATTACAAAAACTACTTTATCAATCATTTCAAAATTTTAGGAATATATTTATACATGTTTTAAGAATACATAGTAAAATTTTTGAAGAAAAAAATTAAATATTTTTCAATGGAATGAAAGTGGATCCGCAAATTATCTGTTTCATTGAAGTACTCTTTGGTAAACCACATTTTTTGTTTTTTGTTCTGACGTTAACACAAACAAAGCGGATGGATTTCCAACTCGTGAACAGGCAACGTATAACTGCCCATGTGAAAAACAATGATTTTCTAAATAATCTATTTGAAATTCATCCCACAAACACTAAGCGATTGGCCTTGCGACTTGTTATTGCGAACGCAAAGGGAACTGGAAATTGCAATCGTTTGAAGTCAAACGGAAGACCAGTCGGAATCATTGGTATGTCACCAAATCGCCAGGCGATGTTTGATTGAATGGTGAAATTCAGTGCGTGTACATCATCATTCTTTGCGGCAAGAATTGCTCGTTAACTTAACTAAGCATAATTCTGATAATTCTCACTAATGTCATTACTCGAATTTTCAATTACGGTGCGTGAAGTTCCAGCAATTTGCATTGAGGCACAATGCCATGCACCACTAATTTTCTTAGCTATAAATCTTGCGGAGCCCCAGACCTTTCCAACGAATGCAAAATTGTCGAAGTCGTTTCGTGCGTTCTGAAGATATTTCGCCAGGAAGTAAAACCCGACTTATTTATATATATATATATATATATATATATATATATATATATATATATATATATATATATATATATATATAGATAATCTATTTGAAATTATTTAAAACAATTGTTGATTATTTTTATTACTCGCATTTTTAATTACGGTGCGTAAAGTTCCAGCAATTTGCATTAGGGCACGATGCCATGCATAACTAATTTTCTTAGCTATAAACCTTGCGGAGCCCGAGACCTTTCCAACGTATGCAAAATTGTCGAAATCGGTTCGTGCGTTCTGGAGTTATTTCGTTGAAACAAGTAATGAATGAAGACATGCAGAATACTAAAGGAGAACTGGATGCAATCTCACGCACTCCGCATCTACCGCCATTTTTGAGTGAGAAACCAACATTGTGGTTCACAATAGTCGATGCAATATTTTCTCGATGCCGCATCATCAATGACCTGGCTAAATATGAATATGTAATAGCTCACTTAGAATGCAAATATTTACTCCAGATAGAAGACGTAATAAACTCTCCGCCTGCAGAGAATAAATACATAAAACTAAAGGAGGAATTAATCAAAAGGCTATCAATTTCCGAACGGCAAAGGATAAGACAATTACTTTTGCAAGAAGAACTTGGTGATCAAAGTTCTTCTCAGTTCCTACGTCACCTTCGTTTATTGGTCGGAACAACTACAGTCGACAATTCACTCCTACGAGAAATCTGGATTCGACGACTACCGGTACAGACTCAACAAATATTGCAAACCAAGATCAATGGAGACCTAGAAGAACTTGCATCGCTCGCCGACAAAATACGAGAGATTGCACAACCGCCAGTAATCGCAGCAACTAGTAACAACCAACAGCAAGACATCATAAAAAAACTAATTGATAAAAATGATCAACTTACACAGCGTGTGGAAGATCTTACAGAGCAATTAGCCAAGTTCACCTATCGTAGCAGACTCAACCTATCAGCAAAAAGAAACCGTAGCCCATTTCGACAAGACAGGTCTAACCACTTCCTCAGGCCGAGAATTGCTTCTAGATCGCGCAACCAAAATACATTCTGTTGGTACCACGCCAAATTCGGAAAGAAGGAAAGAAAATGCGAGAGTCATTGTTCGTTCAGAGAGGAAAACTCCAACGGCAAGGGGTGATGGCGACCTATCCTTGCTCTTCATCAAGCCGTCGCCTCTTCATAAGTGATCGCAGACCATAAGGTACAGTTTTTGGTCGACACAGGTTCAGACGTTTTCGTGTATCCAAGGCGCTGCTAACTGCTAAACCTAATCCTCAACTAAATTATACATTGCCTGCAGCCAATGGAACCAACATACGCACGTACGGGGATATTATTTTACAATTAGATTTTGGACTAAGAAAAAATTTTACTTGGAGATTCATCGTAGCAGACGTAACAATGCCTATACTTGGAGCAGACTTTTTGGCGTACTACAATATCATTATCGATATAAAGAATTCGCGTCTACATGACAACCTGACATCACTGTCATCTCCAGGAAATGTCACATTTTCTCGGATACAAAGTGTCAAGTCTATATTTGAAGATAGTGCATACAATAAATTATTAGCTGATTTTCCATCCATCGCCAGACCATCAGGCTTATGTCAAGAAAGCAAACATAAAACATTTCATTATATTAGAACCACTCCAGGACCTCCAGTTTCCTCTAGACCACGGCGTCTCAAGCCAGAATTACTTCGCGTAGCCAAAGAAGAACTCAAGAATATGGTAGAGTTAGGCATTGCAAAACTCTCCGATAGTTCTTGGTCTTCACCTCTACATCTGACACAGAAAAAGGATTCGACGTGGCGTCCATGCGGAGATTATCGGCTGCTCAACTCGCGCACAATTCCAGACAAATATTTTGTTCGTCATATTGCAGACTACGCGCATAATTTAGCTGGGTGTACGGTATTTTCAGTTATCGACTTAGTGAAAGCCTTTCAACAGATTTCAGTCCATCAAAAACTGCAATAATAACATCCTTTGGGCTGTTTGAATTCCCGTATATGACTTTTGGCCTAAGCAATGCAGCACAGACATTTCAGCGATTCATAGATGAGGTTACACAAGGTCTGGATTTTTGTTACGCATACCTAGACGATATTCTTGTATCATCTACATCAATAGAAGAACATCAAGATCATCTCCGACAATTATTTCAACGCTTGAAAGAACACGGCGTTGTTATAAATTCAGCGAAATGCGTATTAGGTGCACCCAAAGTTACATTTCTTGGGTATGAAATATCTAAAGATGGAACTTTGCCACCAC
The DNA here is from genome assembly GCF_003426905.1 of Ctenocephalides felis. Taxonomy (NCBI): domain Eukaryota; kingdom Metazoa; phylum Arthropoda; class Insecta; order Siphonaptera; family Pulicidae; genus Ctenocephalides; species Ctenocephalides felis. Next base: position 118,593,576 of record NW_020538040.1, read on the forward strand.
AAGACCGTATCAACGATCTCCAAGGATATTCGCTACCGGCAACCTACTCAAAGCTGCTACGCTTCATGATTAATTATTATCGAAGGTTTATTCCTCACATAGCTGAATTTCTTGCTCCGCTACACAAGCTGCTCTCGGGATCTACCAAATCTGGATCACAACCAATTTCTTGGACCCCACAGCTTCAAGATAACTTCGAGACTTGTAAGAAAGAATTGGCTAAAGCAACATTACTAACACACCCTGTTCCAAATGCTCAAACAGCATTATTTAGCGATGTATCCAACCATTCTATCGGTGCAGTATTACAACAGTACATCAATGGCACTTGGCAACCTTTAACCCTTGGCAAACTATGGCCAGCATATTATCGAGAACTTTTGGCTGGATACGAAGCAGTGCAACATTTTCGAAGCTTACTGGAAGGCAGACATTTCATTTGGTTTACAGACCACAAACCTTTAATTCACGTCTTTTCCCAACGAAAAGACAAGCTGCCGCCAATACAATTAAATCAATTAAGTTTCTTGTCGCAGTTTACAACAGATGTTCGCTATGTTAGTGGACAACAAAACATTGTAGCCGACGCTTTCTCAAGAGCAGAAGCCATAACATCGCCTTTGGATCACTCCGTTATTAACTTGTAATAACTGAACTTGTAACGCTCTTAAAATCAGATATTGCTCTCCAACCTGAAACGCATCGCTATTCCAGGAGCCAAAGAACCATTATATTGCGACATATCTCAAAATATGCTGAACATAGACGACACATTTTTAATACTCTGCACAATCTATCTCATCCAGGTATAAAAACCACAACTAAACTCATCACGAATAGATTTGTTTGGCCCGGCATTCGCAAGGATTGTAGAACCTGAGCTCGAAGCTGCATCTCATGTCAACGCTCCAAAATTGGTCGGCATATAGTCATACCACTTGAAGAGTTCAAAGTGCCACCCGCCAGATTTTTGCATGTTCACATTGACATTGTCGGACCACTTCCACAATCAAAAGGCTTCAAATACCTATTTACCGCTATAGACCGTTACACACGTTGGCTTGAAGTTTTTCCTCTATCAGATATTACCGCAGAAAGTGAAACCTGGGCTTTCATGTATTCTTGGATTTCACGCTTTGGTGTTCCATCTCAAATAACAAGCGACCAAGGACGGCAATTCTGTTCAGCTGTCTTTAAAGGCGTATCCAAACTACTAGGAATTTCCCACACTCCTACTACAGCATATCACCCGCAATTGAATGGATTGATTGAAAATACTCATAGGCCACTGAAAACAGCCCTCATGTGCCATGCAGACCCGTCATGAATGGATTCTCTACCAGTTATTTTATTAGGAATTCGAGCTACTGTTAAAGAAGACATTAAAAGCAGCAGCGCCAAATTAGTATACGGAGAACCGCTTCGTCTACCTGGCGAATTTTTAATCAGCACACGCAAGGATAAACCAACAAGCGACTTCTTGAGAAACCTACATCGACATTTCGAAACGATACATCCAACTCCTACATCTGCACATGGATCGAAAAAGACTTTCGTACATAAAGAACTAAGTAATGCAAAAATTGTATTCCTTAGGGCAGACGCTCTGCGACCTGCGCTTTATTGTCCATACAGAGGTCCGTATGAAGTCATAGATCGAAACTCCAAAATATTGAAAATTAAAATTGGAGAACGCAATGTAAGAGTATCCATCGATCGTCAAGCCCGCTTTCACCGCAGCAGACGACCAAAGTACGAGTCCAACTCCATCCAACGCTACAGAACATACCTCCAATCAATATAGAACACGGTTTGAACAGATAGTTCGTCCTCGCATCAAATAAAATTAACACAATTTACTTGGCTCGCCAGGGGGGTATTGCAGCGACACTAGCTCTCCTACTATTGAGAAATAGTAGTAAAGAGCTACACTAGCGTCCACACTATTAGGGACCCTAATGTGTGGAGGGACTCAGACTACCATTTATATAACGAAAGCAGCTACTATTCTCGATCTTTTTTATCCTCTACGGGTCGAGCAGTCAACACCTGGAAAAACTAGGGAATCCAACCGAAGAATACCCAAGAAGATTTCGTAAATTATTATATTTATTTTGTAATAAACTTTATTTTTCATTTATAATTGTGCTGTCTTGATTTTTATATGTGGGACCACTCCATATATATATATATATATATATATATATATATATATATATATCTTATATATAAAAATGGAGCTCTCTTTCAAATGTCCGAATAAAACTCGAAAACGGCTGAATCGATTTGGCCAGTCTTAGTCTTGAAAAATTCGTGCCAATCCAGAGAAAGTCCAAAAGGTGAGAAATTATTTCAAATCCGCGTAGAAACTTTACATTTTTAATCTGAAATTTTTTGTAGAAGCGTAATTTAAATAAAACAATGGACGGTGGCAATTTCGTGAAATGTCAAACGCTTTTGACAGATGATGTTCAATTACGTTTAATAGCATGTTTTACGCGAATATTATTTAATTATGATAAATTTGTAGTAAGTAGTTTTGTTTGTAGTTTTATTTATATACAAAAACGTTAGTAAACGGGCCGCAAGTGTTACTAGAGACTCAAAATATAAACTTTTTTGATATGTTAATATGAAAATGCACTTTTTGGCATATTTTTCTCAAACACGATGCTCTGAAAGATCTCATTTGTATAATTATATACTCATTGGTATTTATAAAACTTTTTCTAGGTTATATTATTTTTTATTTATCTTATTTAAATTCAGAACCTAAATTTGGTATCGATCAAATGGACATTTTGTCGAATAACATTTTTCCAGTTATAATTTTCCAGAATTTATCGAAGAATAGATAGTAATATATGAAGGTCCGGGGTTAAAAAGGTCCACCACAGATGTGTCAAAAATCAGTAAAGTCAAGCATTGTTTAACAACAATATGTGAAAGTATAGGAAAAAATATGTATAACCAGCTATAACCTTGATTTGAAAACGGTAATCTTTGAAATGAGGAAGATAAACGGTAATCTTTGAAAATCCATAATAAAAGTATTTTCTTCCGTTGGTAGTTTTTTAGCATTAGTTAAAAATGTAATTATTTTGTAAAACACCTTTAAAATTATAATAAGGCGTTAAACCTTTTTGACACCTGCCCGTTTCAAGTTACCCCGCCTAAAAGGTAAAAAGGTCTAAATAAGAAATTTCTGAAAGACATAAAAAAGCACATTTCTACAATGATGAAGTAGAAGACAGTTTCTGAACGTAGTCAGATAATTGTTCGTTTGAAATGTGTTATTTGTTGTGATATAATTGTTTTGGTTTTCACAATATAGTTTATATTTGTTCAAAGTCAAATTGGACCTTTGTGGATCGCCCTGCTCTACATATATACTTTTTATTAAATTTCCTTTAATTCATCGAATGTTACTTGAAACCTTTAAAAAGCAGGTCAAAGATGAAATACTTAATTCATTTTCTATCTCTCCTCGCAGAAACTTGAAAATTTTGTATGAGCTCAGTAGTATTATTTACAATTATACACAAAATCCGAAATCCAAAAAAAAAAACTGAAAAACTTGAAACGTAATTAATAAGCCGAAAGACCAAAAAAGACTCGGATTGGATTATACGATGTTTTCTATAGAAAGGGTATAAAACTTCCAGTTTGATTGTATTGACAAAATATAGACAAACTAATGGGGTTTATTGTTTTTATAATACCTCATTGTATAGAGAGCATTCAAACAACACATCCTTATACACTTAAAGTATAATATTTTTGATTCTCTAGAAATTGTTTAGAATATACCTTAATTAGCAAAACAATGTTTGCCGGGTCAGCTAGTATATATATATATATATATTAGTTTGGACACCTCACACTGAATTATCAAGCAACAAACTTAATAGAGTGCAAAGAAAATTTGAAAAATACCTTAAGCCCTTTGCGCAATCGAAAAGAATTAGTGCACATGAAAGCCGAAAAATTTTACTGAAATGCGAGGACAATAACCTAAGCAAACGACAGCAAATTACTGAACTTTTTTTTTTTTATAAGACAGTAAATGGCTCAATTGATTCCCTTGAGATTCTAGAAAAAAATAATTTGATATGCCCGAGACAAGGATTAAGAACAAATCGTATTGTGCAGACTTCAAAAACGATAAAAAACTATATATTGAACGGTCCAATGAACAGAATAGCAATGGTGGTCAAGGAACAGTGCACGAAACTAAACTTTTTTAATTCATCACATAATACATTTATCAACATTGTCAAACGGAATAATACTTATTAAAATTTGTTAGCATTACTAGTGTGTGTGTCTACATATAAGTGCATGTGCGGATGTATGTATGTACGTGTGTATGTATAGGTGCCCGTATGAGTGTTTGTATGTGTTTGTAAAAATAACATAGTTGCATGTTACATTACTATATAATTATAACTATATATATATATATATATATATATATATATATATATATATATATATATATGTAGCGGCCTGTCAACACGCATCGCATTTCTACTGGACAGATAGGCTCATCATAGTGACAGCACGGAGGAAACAAAAGTTCAAGTGTCAGTTCAGATCTCTCTATTGTTTCTCCCCAGTCTCACTGCCAAAATTATAATTCATAACACTTTTCCTTTTTATTGAAAATTCACAAATACTAACTATAATTTATAAATGATAAATATGATAACACATAGTGTCGTTACTATTTTATTATAAATAAAATATATTACATATGGATCACTGCTTTCCATATTTTTAGTGACCTTGAAAGAGAACAAATAACACGCATACAGCACATTAAAGAAGGTAAGAAGATCAAGACACATTTAGAAGTAACGAAAAATTAAATTAAAGTCTTATGAATTATGAAGAAAAGAATATTTAAAAAAATATAAATAATTAATATAAATGGCTCACAATCCCCATAACTCGAAGAACATTCTAATCATACAACTGAGACTCCGATCACGCACATCGAGATCAACAACAACGCGTGATCAATAAATCACTTATTATCCTGGTAAGTAAGTCGATTATAAGCACAACAGCAGCGGACAGGGAACACCAACAAACAATAATGCAACCGCCATACACACTAGGCCACGGCCACGTAAGCAATCAATGCACTAAACAAACATTGCAACAGCCATACGAAACGGCAACAAACAATCAAACAATGCAACAAGCAAACATGGCAACCGCCATACAAAACGGCCACAAGCAAGCAAACAACTCACCAAGCAAACATGGCAATCGCCAGCAAAAACGGCCACGGCCACAAACAAACAAAAATTAATCACATAATAAAAATAGGAAAAATTAAATTAAAAAAAAAAAAAACAAAAAAATCTCAACCAAAAAATTTACAAGAAAATTCAAGATGGCAGTCAGAGATGCAAAACAATATTTTCATTGGGGCGGAGTGAGCTGTAGCGGCCTGTCAACACGCATCGCATTTCTACTGGACAGATAGGCTCATCATAGTGACAGCACGGAGAAAACAAAAGTTCAAGTGTCAGTTCGGATCTCTCTATTGTTTCTCCCCACTCTCACTGCCAAAATTATAATTCATAACACTTTTCCTTTTTATTGAAAATACACAAATACTAACTATATTTTATAAATGATAAATATGATAACACATAGTGTCGTTACTATTTTATTATAAATAAAATATATTACATATTGACCACTGCTTCCCATATATATATATATATATATATATATATATATATATATATATATATATTATATATATATATATTAGGTTGTCAAATATCTCCCTTCCGCTTTTCTGCTATTGGTTTATAATACAAAAAGGCGGAAGGGAGATATTTGACAACCTTATATATATGTGTATATATATATATATACAAATATTGATATGTAACGAACCTTTTTTTATAAAAACTTAAAAATGATGTGAAGGTTTCATGCCCCTGCTCATTGCAGCAGGTTGTGTAACCCTAACGGGTACTGTTAAGGACCGAGTATAAAACCTGTGCAATGGACCTAGACGGGATTATTGAGTACAGTCGTCGACTGGAGTTTGGTATGGTAAATACCAAAATAACTTGTAAATTAATTTAATAAAAGAATAGTAATAAACAAGAAACTTAACTTTACTGATTTTTGACACATCGGTGGTGGACCTTTTTAACCCCGGACCTTCATATATTACTATCTATTCTTCGATAAAGTCTGGGAAATTATAACTGGGAAAGTGTTATTCGACAAAATGTCCATTTGATCGATACCAAATTTGGGTTCTGAATTTTAATAACATAAATAAAATATAATATAACCTAGAAAACGTTTTATAAATACCAATGAGTATATTATTATACAAATGAAATCTTTCATAGCACCTTGTTTGAAAAAAATATGCCAAAAAGTGCATTTTTATATTAACACTTCAAAAAAGTTGATATTTTGAGTCTCTAGTAACACTTGCGGCCTGTTTACTAACGTTTTTGTATATAATTAAAACTACAAACAAAACTACTTACTACAATTTAATCATAATTAAATAATATTCACGTAAAACTTCCTATTAAACGTAATTGAACATCATCTGTCAAAAACGTTTGACATTTCACAAATTAGCCACCGTCCATTGTGTTATTTAAATTGCGCTTCTACAAAAAATTTCAAATTAAAAATGTAAAGTTTCTACGCGAGTTTGAAATAATATCTCACTTTTCCGACCATCTCTGGATTGGCACAAATTTTTCAAGACTAAGACTGGCCAAATCGGTTTAGCCGTTTTCGAGTTTTACTGAATCATTTGATCGAGAGCTCCATTTTTATATATAATACTAGCAAACCCGACGAACTCCGTTTCGACACCAGATGGTTTTGTGAGAAAGATGAAGAATTTTTTTTGTTTGTTTTATATTTGAAAAGGAAAAATGTGATTTTATTATACAACAGTAATGAATTTATTTCGATTACAAAAATGAAGTGTTTTTTAGGTGAACTTCTCTAAGTAAATGAAAGTGAATCCGCAAATTATCCGTTTAATTGAAGTGCTTTTTGGTAAACCACATTTTTTGTTTTTTGGTCTGACATTAACACAAACAAAGCAGATGGTTTTCCAACTTGTAAATAGGCAACGTATAACTGCCCATGTAAAAAACAATGATTTTCTAAATAATCTCTTTGAAATTTATCCCGCAAACATTAAGCAATTGCCCTCGCGACTAGTTAATGCGAACGCAAGGCGAACTGGAAATTGCAATCGTTTGAAGTCAAACGGAAGACCACTCGGAATCATTGGTATGTCACCAAATCGCCAGCAATTTTTGATTTAATGGTAAAATTCAGTGCGTGTACATCATTATTCTTTGCGGCAAGAATTGCTCGTTGACTTAACCAAGCATAATTCTGATAATTCTCACTAATGTCATTGCTCGAATTTTTAATTACGGTGCGTGAAGTTCCAGCAGCTTGCATTAAGTTACGATGCCATGTACAACTAATTGTCTTAGCTATAAATCTTGCGGAGCCCGAACCCTTTCCAACGAATGCAAAATTGTCGAAATCGGTTTGTGCGTTCTGGAGTTATATCGTCAGGAAGGAAAACCCGACTTATTTATATATATATATATATATATATATATATATATATATATATATATACGTAGATAATCTATTTGAAATTATTTTAAACAATTGTTGATTATTTTCATTACTCGAATTTTTAATTACGGTGCATGAAGTCCCAGCAATTTGCATTAGGGCACGATGCCATGCACCACTAATTTTCTTAGTTGCGGAGCCTTGCGGAGCCCGAGATTTTTCCAACGAATGCAAAATTGTCGAAATCGGTTCGTGCGTTCTGGAGTTATTTCGTCAGGAAGGAAAACCCGATTTATTTTTATATATATATATATATATATATATATATATATATATATTAGGGCGGGTCGATTTGAAAGTCGCTTAGGCACATATAATTTTTGCATACTAGAGATCAAAATAAGATACTTTTCTGAAGAAACCATACCTCTAAAATGAATTCTGATGTCTCGTGCATTGACCCAAAGATAGGGATTGAATTTTAAAAAATTCCGTTTTAATCCAATTAGAGTGCTCCAATAGCGTCCAAATATATAACAAACCCCAACTAACTTTGGACGGCCGATCCACCCATGCCTATGGTTCACCCCCTGGGTCCTCGCCTTAAAAGTCTACCATACAAATATTGCAAGAAATCATTGTTTTTGGTATTTTACTCACAATAAGCTAAAATGTTTTTTTCAAACAATTTTTTTCAGATATTAATTCATACACACACAAAAAAGTTTTTTACAAAAAAAAATTTAAATTCTTCTTTGTTTCTGCGCTTCTATGCTAGCTAAAGGCTGTTACGGCGACGATATTAGAGAGCCGTGCAAAATTTTACATACTTGAAACTAAAAAAGACTTCAAACAATAGTTTATGAGTTTTACATAGTTTTATTTACACATCTTATGATTAAATAAATTTTATAATAAAAATAAATCGCAGATTTTTGTCATATTGAAGTACCCAAAATAATGCAACTTTTGTATGGGGGACCTCTAAAAGGAGGTCCCATGGGGTGAACCATGAGCATGGGTAGATTGGCCTTCCAAAGTTACTGGGGGTCGGTCATACATTTGGACATTATTGAGGCGCTCAATGAGCCAAAATAGGAATTTTTAAAATTTGACCCAATCTTTGGGCGAATGCACGGTACATCAGATTTCATTGTAGAGATATGGTTTCTTCGGCAAAGTATATTATTTTGATCCCTAGTATACGAAAATCATATGTGCCTATGTGACTTTTTTTACCCATACAAATGAACCCGCCCTAATATATATATATATATATATATATATATATATATATATATATATATATATGAAATTCTTCTGTAACAATGTATGAATGATTAATCCTCCTAAACTATAATTCGGATTTTCATGAATCTTCCTGAGGTTTGTTGTTCGGGAAATTTTCTAGAATTTTTAGATTCATAGAAATATAGTTAGATTGTAGAAATAAATGAAAAAAATTACAAAAAACTCTTATCATTATTTGACCTTGAAAATATTTAAGGCATAGTTTGACATTATAAACAAGTGAAGACTGTTATTTGCCAAACATTCACTTGTAGACTAAGACAATATTAACATAATATATTTATGATTATGAATAAGAAAAATGTAATGTCGACATTATTATTGCCGAAAAGCAGCTGAGATGTGCCAAAAAATAAAATAAAATAAGATTTACGGTCAACATACGTCTGACAGGTGATGCAGTCTGCGCATGCGTCTGGCGATTGTGGACAGTCAGCGATTCAATTTTGACAGATTATTATTTTTTAACAATGCAGTCGTTTTGCATACTTTACTGAGTCACAATACAAAATAAATTACTTATTCAAAAAATTATTTAGAAGTTACATTGTGTCATAAATTCGTATGTTTGACATTGGATACGGAATATTTACTCAAGGCAATGGAGCGGTTTGAGTCTGATTTTTTTCTTACTGTTTTCCAATTCGTTTGGAATTTTGGAATTAGGTTCATCTTCAGTGGTGTAATTTTACTTTTTTCAAAATAACATTGGGTATCAATAAAAGAATAATTATAAAAATGTTTTATAATGTTTTTCAAAAAAGCAAATACTATTCAAGTTACTGGCTACTGAAAATTTCAACAAAAATCATGTAATGAACAAAATTATATAATTAAAAATCTTAGTAAATCGCTATTTTATAGTGTTCTAGAAACAATATTAAGCTAGATATGAAAATGGGTTTTTATAGTGCTCAAAATAAGCTTTAAAATTAGTACTTCTGCGTGTAAAATGAGTAAGCTATCATGCAAATAAAAGACGCATACAATGGTTTTTTCATTTAAATCAAATAGTTTATGAGAGCATTTCTATCAACATTAAAAATAATCGTATTCCATCAAGAATTAACTTGGTTTAAGAGATCTTGATGGATTATAGAAAATACCACAACTTTAGTACAAACGATTTTCAAAAAAACTCATGATTTCATAAAAAAATCCATTTAAAAAAACAACCAATTTTTCATTATAATATCTCTGAAAGAACACGTATAAAAGTATATATATATATATATATATATATATATATATATATATATATGAAAATTGGAGGTATTTCTCTGGCTAATTATTGCTTTCTATTATTTTTCTGTTACACAAATATTGATAGAGTTATAATTATTTAAAGAGTGCACGGCTGTAAACCAGAGTGTTTTTCGAGGCCTTTAACCCTTTGCCGTTTCAAAATAAGAGAAGTTACGGTAAAATTTATGATAGAGAAAGTTGTAGCTCATTTAATCACCTTTAAAATAGTATATTACAAGTTATGATGAAATCAGAATTAAAAGAGTTATAATCCAATCAATGCGGGGCGTGGTGACGGAGTGCAAATTGTTTTCACTTCTGAGCTTAAGATTAAGATTAGCATATTTCCAAAATATCAAGCAAATTAGAACACAGTGAATAAATTCACTCTCCATTTATTGCAATAATTTCGTTGATAGTAGTTTGAAGAGAGCACATGTGAACTGGGTTTGACAAATTAATTCACTTCAAATATGAACTTAAGTAATAATTTATATTAAATTATTAGTGAGAAAAATGTAATTTAGATATTAAAATGATAAAAACCAGTTGAAATATCGTACGAAATTATAAAAAATATAGGCAACATTATTGAAGCAATTATTCTGGGTAGAAAAATCCAAGGTGATATTGTACCTTTACCGCGCATTCTATATATTAATTCTTAAAAAAATTCGATTTTCAACACGTGTATCTACGCTATGAAAATAAATAAATCACAAAGGCAGACGATGATTTTTGTGTGATAAATTTAGAAAATCAATGTTTAAGTCGTGAATAAATAAAAAATCATTCATTTATACATCCACATCTACAGGTATGACTAAAAATATTGTATAACCCTTAAATGCAATAAAATAAATTGAGCTATTGGGAATAAATTTGTTCTATAAATCGCAGCGTATAATTTTTAATAATTAAAGTGTTAACTGTGGGAATTGAGAATCATCACTTTATTTGAAATCATTACATTATTAAAACAATAATGATTATTTTTAACTGAACGTTATAAATATTAGTATACGTAATTAAAAAAACGTAGATGTGGATACAGGACAAAGTCTGTCGGGTCATCTGGTATATATATATATATATATATATATATATATATATATATATCTATATATATATATATATATATATATATATCAATATATATATATATATATATATATATATATATATTTCTCTCTTGCGAAATGCCTCGGCGAGTGCAAGGTACACAAGTCGAGGCGGAAATTACTTAACTTTACTCACATTTTTGTCAAAAAAAATTATCATTTTTCTTTTTACATCATACAAAAAAATGATAAAAACTTCATGGTGTTGACAAGTCAGTTGTATAAATGTTAGTGCCAATTTCTAGTGTTGTGTACACATCTTTAGATGTAACTTACGTAAGAACTTACTCATATATCTGAACATCAAAAATAACAACTAAATCATATATCTTATATATAAAAATGTAGCTCTCAATTAAATGATTCGGTAAAACTCGAAAACGGCTAAACCGATTTGGTCAGTCTTAGTCTTGAAAAATTCGTGCCAATCCAGAGATAGTCGGAAAGATCAGACATTATTTCAAAATCGCGTAGAAACTTTATATTTTGAATTTGAAAATGTTTGTAAAAGCGTAATTTGAATAAACAATAGACGGTGGTTATTACGTGAAAAATCAAACGTTTTTGATCAATGATGTTCAATTTATAAGATGTTTTACGAGAATATTATTTAATTATGATTAAATTGTAGTAAGTAGTTTTGTTTGTAGTTTTATTTATATACGTTAGTAAACGGGCCGCAAGTGTTAAAAGAGACTCAAAATATCAACTTTTTTGGAATGTTAATATAAAAATGCACTTTTCGGCATATTTTTCTCGAACACGGTGCACTGAAAGATCTCATTTGATTAATTATATACTCATTGGTATTTATAAAACATTTTCTATGTTATATTATTTTTTATTTATTTATGTTATTTAAATTCAAATGAACATTTTGTCGAATAACATTTTCCCAGTTATAATTTCCCAGAATTTATCGAAGAGTAGATAGTAACATATGAAGGTCCGGGGTTAAAAAGGTCCACCACCGATGAGTCAAAAATCAGTAAAGGTAAGCATTGTTTAACTACAATATTTGAAAGTAGAGGAAAAAACATGTATGACCAGCTATAACCTTGATTTGAAAACGGTAATCTTCGAAATGGGGGAGATAAACGGTAATCTTTAAAAATCCATAATAAAAGTATTTTCTTCCGTTGGCAGTTTTTTAGCATTAGTTAAAAATTTAATTATTTTGTAAAATACCTTTAAAATTATAATAAGGCTTTAAACCTTTTTGCCACCTGCCTGTTTCAAGTTACCCTGCCTGTTTCAAGTTACCCCGCCTATAGGGTAAAAAAGTCTAGATAACGAATTTTTGAAAAACATAAAAAACTCACATTTTTACAATAATGAAGTAGCTGACAGTTTTACTAAACGTAGTCAGATAATTGTTCGTTTCAAATGTGTTATTTGTTGCGATATAATTGGTTTGATTTTTATAATATAATTAATATTTGCTCAAAGTCAAATTGGACCTTTGTGCCTTGCTTTGTGCTTTACATATATACTTGTTACAAAATTTACTTTAATTTATCAAATGTTACTTGAAACTTTTCAAAAAGCAGGTCAAGAAAGAAATACTTAATTCATTTTCTATCTCTCCTCGCAAAAATTTGAAAATTTTGTATAAGTTCAGTACTATTATTTACAAATATTCACAAAATCAAGAATCCAAAAAAATCTGAAAAACGTAATCAATAAGTCGAAAAACCAAAAAGACTTGGATGGATTATACTATGTTTTCTATAGAAAGTGTATAAATCTTCCAGTTTGATTGTATTGACCAAATATAGGCAAACTGATGGGGTTTATTGTTTTTTTTTTTTAATATCTCATTGTATATAGCATTCAAACAACACATCCTTATGCACTTAAAGTATTAATATTTTTGATTCTCTAGAAATTGTTTAGAATATACCTTACTTAGCAAAGCAGCGTTTGCCGGGTCAGCTAGTGTATATATATATATATATATATATATATATAAGTGTGTGTGTATGTGTATATAATATATACATGTTCATATGTTATAATATTAATATAAATAAACGCATATATATTGTTGTGCACCATTGAGCTAACAACAATTATGTTGAGATCCCAACACTGGTACCGAATGTTGTGGATTCGCCGTTGCCAACAATTATGTTGCGTCACGCCAACGATGTCAACATTTATAATTAGGTTCTTCTGCTGCTAACATTTAAGCTTTTTATCACTGTGGAAATATTTAATTAAACATTTGAAGACGTTTATTAACTTTATTTACTTCATTATTCGGTTACACTTGATTACAACTTAATACACAATTAATTTATTGAAATGAAGACTGATGTGAAGTGATTGGAGACTAAACTAGAATGAACGCTGATTTCATCATCTCAGAGTTTTTAAAATCTCTGATGATGACGTAACCATCCTTCTGGAATGTTCGTTATGAATGATTCATTCTTGTTTATTTTAGACGCAAAACCTTACAAAAACCGTTACTCTGACTTGGTCGTGCGTCTTATCTCTGATACAATCTTTGCGTACTTTGTTGCAAGGCTATGAGCTGTGAGTCAACAATGTATATACTGCGTCTTTCATATTGACCGTTATATAGAATTTATAATATTATTTATAATTATTACAAAGGGGTGGATAGCCCTAACAATTTATATATATATATATATATATATATATATATATTGCAGAGTTTCGAACAAGAATCCAAAAAGTAATGAAAAACAAGAAAAGTTTTTTAATAAACAATTTCTTTACCTATTTATTTATTTACTGTCGACGTTTCGGAACTAAGTACGTTCCATCTTCAGGACATCTGTCAAGAAACATGATCTTGATGAGATTTAAGCAAACGATATGTTTAAGAAAATAAAATGGATTTTTCTTAAATAATAAATTAGTTGAAAAAATAATAATGTACAGAAATATGATCAAAATGAAAATGATCAAAATAAATGAGTGGATTATCTAACAGGATATTAAAAATAATAATTTTTTTTTTGAAAGTTATGGAAATTTTTTTTTAGAAAAGGTTAATGACAAAAATTGAATTAATTACCTGTATGTTTGAATATATGTTAGCACTTTATCACTAAACAAGATATTAACAAGAAATGAATTTATGAGTTATTTTTCAGCCGAATAGGTAAATTTTGTAAATCAAAATTACTATATGTTTTGTCTTTTTTAAAAAAATATTATTCGCAAACACAAACAATATTATTCTCTCGATGTTATGAGGTCGGCTATTGGAAACGAACTGACTAAGTCTGAGTCATACACAAAACACGTGTAAAACACTTGAGAACTATGCGATTATATGTGTGTGTTTTTATATGTTGGGATGTGAATACCTAAATTGTTGAACTTAAATGGAAGTCGATATTAATTGTTAGGCCACACCGTTGGGAATTCGAAGTTGTGATATATGGGAAAAGAACTAAGAATTTTGAGACCTTTCTAATGATGTATAATACTTTATATGTTTTCTTTAGAGAAATATCGAATCGTGAGAAGTATTGCTCCAACCTAGCCGCACTTTGCATTTTGACAAGTTAACAACTACGCAGATTGCTTTATACTATCTAAACCGTAAAAGATACGAAAAAACTTTGTTCGTACGAAAGATGCAGAATAAAATTACGAATAAAATGGTATATAAATGGTTAGGTGTGTTCATATAATTTTCTCTAGATTTTCCGATTTTTCCGAATTTTCACGACGGCAACTCGCCTGTAGGCCACACCGTTGGGAATTCGAAGTTGTGATATATGGAAAAAGAACTAAGAATTTTGAGACCTTTCTAATGATGTATAATACTTTATATGTTTTCTTTAGAGAAATATCGAATCGTGAGGAGTATTGCTCCAACCTAGCCGCACTTTGCATTTTCACAAGTTAACAACTACACAGATTGCTTTATACTATCTAAACCGTAAAAGATACGAAAAAACTTTGTTCGTACGAAAGATAGCGAGAATTTTACGAAATTACGAATGGGAATTCGAAGTTGTGATATATGGCAAAAGAACTAAGAATTTTGAGACCTTTCTAATGATGTATAATACTTTATATGTTTTCTTTAGAGAAATATCGAATCGTGAGGAGTATTGCTCCAACCTAGCCGCACTTTGCATTTTGACAAGTTAACAACTACACAGATTGCTTTATACTATCTAAACCGTAAAAGATACGAAAAAACTTTGTTCGTACGAAAGATGCAGAATAAAATTACGAATAAAATGGTATATAAATGGTTAGGTTTGTTCATATAATTTTCTCTAGATTTTCCGATTTTTCCGAATTTTCACGACGGCAACTCGCCTGTAGGCCACACCGTGGGAGTTCGAAGTTGTGATATATGGAAAAGAACTAAGAATTTTGAGACCTTCTAATGATGTATAATACTTTATATGTTTTCTTTAGAGAAATATCGCATCGTGAGGAGTATCTCCAACCTAGGCGCACTTTGCATTTTGACAAGTTAACACTACACAGATTGCTTTAATACTATCTAAACCGTAAAAGATACGAAAAAACTTTTGTTCGTACGAAAGATGCAGAATAAAATTACGAATAAAATGATGTATAACTCGATATATGTCATAATATTTTTTCATGAGATTTTTCAATTTTTCCTTTAAATTAAAATTGTTTAAAATTTTTCGCTGACTTAAATTCATTTGCGGGTTATGCTTTTTTTTACAATATTGTTTCAAATGATGTAAAAAGTTAAATTAGCGAGGTGCCTCAATATGCAAAAAATTGGCCCACCCTAATATATATATATATATATATGGGTCATTTTTTTACAAACCGAACACCAATTAACCTTGACATTTTAGAATTGTCTGAAAATTTGTTTACAGATACAATTCATAAAATCATTTGACACCTATTTCAGGATTTTGCTTTAAAATTTTTTTTAAAGAAAATATTTACGATTGAAATTTGGATAATTTGCTCAATTTTGATGGTCTTCCTCTGCATTAATCTTAATATCTCCAGTTGTGATGAAAAGATCAGTATGATTTTTTTATTGTACTCATTTTGAATTCAACTTTCAGTTAATTGAAAAAAAAATTGTTTTTCCACCAATAAAAGCAGTCTATTGTTAACATAGGATTTACATACCCTTTCACCAACTTGAATCGATTGAAAAAAAAACTTAATTTTTCTTTTACTCTCTACTACAAAATCTCTTTATATGATGTTGGAGGTGCAGTTATATCCGAAGATATTAAATATTTTTGAGCGCTAGCCGCGGTATCCACTCTGCATTCGTTAGGGAACTCATACGCCTGTACTCATTTATCAATTTCGAGTGCGGCATCTTTTTCCGTTTTTTGTTTCAAAAATAGTTTGCAAGTTTTTTAAGGAAAAAATGGATATATAATCGAAAATATAGTCAAAGGTTGTGAAGATTTTATAGAAAATGCTCATATATAAAATAATGTTAAATGAATGATATGGAGTAGGTTTCATTTTGTTGAAAAAATAAATAGAAAAGTGTGCGAAAAAATAATTAATTTATTACATAATATAAAGTCAATAATAAATACACAATTTAAATCACAACTTTAACTAGTTGAACAACAGTTGATTCGCTGTCTTTCTGCGAAGAAAAGTTCTTGGCACGCACTTTATTTCCTTAAACAGGTATAATACAATTAAATTTTAAGGTTCCTTTTACTGTAAGCACATTATTATATCTTGT
The DNA here is from genome assembly GCF_003426905.1 of Ctenocephalides felis. Classification (NCBI taxonomy): domain Eukaryota; kingdom Metazoa; phylum Arthropoda; class Insecta; order Siphonaptera; family Pulicidae; genus Ctenocephalides; species Ctenocephalides felis. The sequence continues at coordinate 118,610,565 of NW_020538040.1, forward strand.
TTTTAGTTTTTGATTTGCTACAATATATTCTTCATTTGTTACATATTTATAAGAAATGCTAGAAAGGGATTCAGTTGCCCATTTAAATAATTGTTCTGGCGTTTGGATTGGATTTAATGTTCTTTGAAGACTAGCTCTGGCAACTAGTCTTTTCAAAGTTCCACCAATTCCATCGCAAGCGCCCTTACCGTGGGATGTTGGAAAAAAATGCCACTCGGCAACAAGACTAAAATCTTTTTCGTGGTAAGTAAGATTCACATTTTTTTTGTTTTCAATCCGCATCCGACCCATCAGAAAAGTATATGATTTTTTTAGTTTGTTTCAATTTGTTGTCAGTGCTTGAGAATTCTACCAAATGTTGTTGAAATACATGGACCGCTATAGTGTCGTGGTGCAGACATTCTGAAATTACTTACTGTAACTTACCGTCATTATTTTTACAGACTACGATGCACTCACTCTGTTTTAGTTCTTCTTTTTTCTTCATCATAAATTCGTTTTGTTTTTTTACAAGAAATGAATGTACCAGTAACTTTCCTAAACTGGTCTGCAACTTTTGTAAAAACTTATCAATTGGAGATATCATTAATTGTAATGTAGATCTGTCAACATTGGTCCACTGCCTGTATCTAATTTCTTCAATGTAGTTTTCGTCAAAAATATTTTCTAATTCACTGATCAAATTTTCTGAACCAGGACACTTGGAGCATTTCCCAAAATAACAATTATCTGTGGGTTCTACACAAGTCATAGTTTTCAAACAGTCATGATAGGATTTCAATAGATTATTTATGTGGGCAGTAAAATTTTTCATATTAGATCCTCTACCAACAATTTAATAGAATTCATACGGCCTGCAGCGCTGCAAGTTCTCACATGTTTCATTACGTCGCGCGCTCAAAAATATTTAATATCTTTGGATCTAACTGCGCCTCCAACATCATATAAAGAGATTTTGTAGTAGAGAGTAAAAGAAAAATTATGTTGTTTATTTCAATCGATTCGAGTTGGGGAAAGGAAATGTAAATCCTATGTTAACAATAGACTGCTTTAATTGTTAAAAAATTGCAAAAACAATTTTTGTTTCAATTAACTGAAAGTTGAATTCAAAATGAGTACAATAAAAAAAATCATACTGATCTCTTCACCGCAACTGGAGATATTAAGATTAATGCAGAAGCAGACCATCAAAATTGAGCAAATTATCCAAATTTCAATCGTAAATATTTTTTTTTTTTAATTTTTTTAAAGCAAAATCCTGAAATACGTGTCAAATGATTTTATGAATAGTATCTGTAAAAAAATTTTCAGACAATTCTAAAATGTCATATATTTTTTGCCTGAAATCCGTACGATTTGTAAAATCGTATATATAACACTACTGTACTCACTGAAAATCATCTTCTGCCAGTGACAATGCATCATCAGAATCAAGACTGCAATATTGTACATCAAACCGAACAACGCCGCTGACATTTGAAATTATGTTGATGGCTTCCTGATTCGAAGACTATAAAAAAATAAATTTTAAACATAATTCAATGACTAATACATAACAATAACTTCGTTGCACATGTGTCATTTAAAGTCTAAAACTGTCATTTAAAGAAAAAACATAATTTTTCTTTTATGTGTATATAAAAACTAACCTTTTTAACTCCCCGTAGGATGAGTTTTAGTAATCGCAAAAAATAAAAAAATAAGATTTTTATATATCTTTACGCTTCAACCGTTTCTGAACATTTTGGCATACCGTAGAAAAAATCGATGGGGGCATCAAATCATCAGATATTTTATGGATATTTCAATAATAAGAATAAATTTTATTTACATTTCTATAAGTTCCGTTCCAATGTTTATCCGCTAGACTGCAACGAGGCGCTCACGCGCTTAGATATTGCGTTTCAAAGCTGCTAACGTATTGCGATTGCTTTGAAAAAAAGTTCAAAATTTCCAAAGTATTTATTTCAAACCAAGAAAAAATTCAAAAATCATTCAAATTAATTTTAAAAGGGTCAGTTTTTCTTCAAAAATTTTCGAATTCTAAAACATCTACTTTTTTTTAACTTTGAATTCTAAAAAAATTCGAATCTTTTTTAAAAAATTAATTTTTGATACAAGAAGTTACAGCAATTTGCCTCAAAGCACGATGCCATGCACCACTAGTTTTTATATAAAGATAGATAAATAATAAAAAAATGAATATAAATACCTGCAGAAGATCAATATCGTTCACTTTAAGAATAGTATCTCCAATGAAAAAAGCACCAGATTCAAAAGCAACACCACTGGGATTCAGATCCGAAATTATAATTGGAAGACCATGTTCACGTCCGCCCTAAAAGTAATATTAAAAATTAGTTTATCTTTAAAAACATATCAATTCAAATAATTAGTAAATTTAAAATAATATGGTTTTTATATAACATATTTTGTATTTTATACATTCAAGTGTATATATATACTAGCCGACCCGGCACGTGTTGTTTAACAAAGTAAGGTATTTTATGTGTATAAGAATGTGTTGTATGCGTGCTACAGACGTTTTGATGTAACATAAAAAACAATGAAAAATCAAACTTTATTTATTTAATGAGTTATATTATATTAGTTAGGACAAAAAAAGTGATTTTTTGTAATTCTTTCTGAAAACAACTATTCAATCTATTGATTCTAACATTTATTCGCATAGAAAAGCATAGAAAAGCAGTTATATTTTAAATATAATTGCAAGCAAAAATATTTATTTAAAAAAAAGATATAGCATATCTCCAAAAGAATCTCTCTAGATAAGGTGACCACCTTATCTCTGAATAAAATGATCTAAAATTTAAAAACTAAAGAAATTTCATTAAAGATAAATCAAGTAATTAATCGAAGGAATAAGCAAAATAATATTTTGTGACAAAATGGCGTCTTCTTAAAAAAAAAACTAGTTTTTGACGAAATATTGACCTTAAATTGTTTATAACAAATGAAAGTATATATCGTATCGGTAAAATCTACGATTAATTACTAAAAATGTATTTAAGAAGCTCGTGTTAAAATTTGGGACTAATCGGTTTAGCCGTTTTGGAGTTATGTTGGTCACCGGCATTAAAAACACCATTTCGCGAAAAACGCGTTTAAAAATGTTTTATTCAACCCACATGAAGTCGTCTATTTCAGGACCATATAAGAGACCCTCCCTAAGTAATTTTTTTTTAAATAACCGCACTACGGGCCAGTACTGGCGTTCTGTAGTGACTGCTGGCCGATACTGGGCACCCCCAAATTTTCCCGCAGTGGTGTACTTTGAGCATTTGACAATAGTTTTAATGTAAATATACAAAAATAAATTGAATAAAGCGCTCGTATGGACTGAATATAAATAATCACATATTTATTAATTATATGTATATATATATATATATATATATATTGAATGGTAGAATCTTGGATTTGTGTATATTTTGTAGAGTTTCGAACAAGAATCCAAAAATAATACAAAATAAAAAAACAAGAAAAGTTTTTAATAAACAATTTCTTTATTTAATTATTTGTTTACTGTCAACGTTTCGGAACTAGGTACGTTCCATCTTCAGGACATCTGTCAAGAAACATGATCTTGATGAGATTTAAGCAAACAATATGTTTAGGAATAGAAAATAGATTTTTCTTAAATAATAAATTAATTGTAACAAATAATAATGTACAGCAATATGATAATATGATCAAAATGAAAATGATAAAAATAAATGAGTGGATTATCAGAACAGGATATTAAAAATGATAAAATTGAATTAATTACCTGTATGTTTGAATATACGTTAGCACTTTTTCACTAAACAAGAATTTTTAACAAACAATGAATTTGTGAGTTATTTTTCCGCCGAATAGTTAACTTTTGTAAATCAAAATTACTAAAAGTGTTGTCTTTTTTAAAATTATTATTTGAAAACACAAATAATATTGTTCTCTAGATATTGTGCGATTGGCTTTTGAAAATTAACTAAATTGAATTTGGTGTGTCATTTGTAACACGTGTGAACACTTGAAACGAGAACTGTGAGATTGTATGTGTGTGTTTTTTTCATGTTAGGGTGTAAATACTTAAATTATTGAACTTAATTTACACCCTAACATGAAGAAAACACACACATACAATCTCACAGTTCTCGTTTCAAGTGTTCACACGTGTTACAAATGACACACCAAATTCAATTTAGTTAATTTTCAAAAGCCAATCGCACAACATCTAGAGAACAATATTATTTGTGTTTTCAAATAATAATTTAAAAAAAGACAACACTTTTAGTAATTTTGATTTACAAAAGTTAACTATTCGGCGGAAAAATAACTCACAAATTCATTGTTTGTTAAAAATTCTTGTTTAGTGAAAAAGTGCTAACGTATATTCAAACATACAGGTAATTAATTCAATTTTATCATTAATCTTTTCTTAAAAAATTTTTTCCATAACGTTCATCAAAAATTTCTATCATTTTTAATATCCTGTTCTGATAATCCACTCATTTATTTTTATCATTTTCATTTTGATCATATTATCATATTGCTGTACATTATTATTTGTTACAATTAATTTATTATTTAAGAAAAATCTATTTTCTATTCCTAAACATATTGTTTGCTTAAATCTCATCAAGATCATGTTTCTTGACACATGTCCTGAAGATGGAACGTACCTAGTTCCGAAACGTTGACAGTAAACAAATAATTAAATAAAGAAATTGTTTATTAAAACCTTTTCTTGTTTTTTTATTTTGTATTATTTTTGGATTCTTGTTCGAAACTCTACAAAATATATATATATATATATATATAATTATATATATATATATATATATATATATATATATATGTTAGAGAAGTTAGTTTTGATGTTGAGAAATATGAGTAAGTTCTTCAAGGGCAATCAAATAAAAGGCAAAGATTTAGAAGTTAATCTTTAATTTTTCCAAACGTTTCGACATAGTATTTTATGTCATCATCAGTGGATCTACAGAATGAATATTGAAAAATTAATATAAACTAGGGAAAAATTGACAGAAATTGGAAAAAGAACTATAGATATAAGTAATATAATTATAACAATAACAAATACACTTAACAGCTAGATAAACAAGAGAAATAAAAAGTAAAAAGAAATATATACAAACATACAAAAGCGTAATATATATATACATAAATATACACACAAACAAACATGTATATATGATATACATGTACAAACACGTGCACATATACATATATACATACGAATAATACGTATATATAAATATATACATACGGACGTGTACATATGTATATATATACATATATACATACATATACATACACATATACATATATACATACATACATATATATACACATATACATATATATATATATATATATATATATATAATATATATAAAATTAAAATGCAATGATTGTGATTCCATTTACATAGGTGAAACTGGACAAAATTTAATAAAAAGACTAAAACAACATGATAATAACTCTAAAAACCCACGACAAAATCAAACTATGATAACAGAACATATAAAAAATTTTAAACATTCTTTTGACTTTTATAACGCTAGTATACTTTATCACGAACGGAACATTATTCAGAGAAGATTTGCTGAATCTTGTCTAATCAGCATTTCTAAATCTTGTGTTAATAAACGCCATGATGCCTCCTTACTCTGTGAAAATTATCAGGTGATACTTAATAATATTTCCAAATTTGTTTCCTCTTAACCTGCATAATTCCGAACCTGTAAACCTACCCTTACGCGGTCCGATCCCGAACTTAGATTCTTAGCCTCTCACCCATACTTCGAAACACCGATTGTAAAAAACCCGCCAACTATTCCCTCAAACGGTCTCTTCAAATAATTTTTAAACACATGTTACTACAGCCTCGGGCTCGGTCACATAAACTACGTTCTCTGTGCAAAATATATTATATATTTCACAAATATTTTGCTATGCTCTGTTCAACAAAATAATAATAAAAAAAACAAGTTAGTGTATATATAATAGTGCAAAATTATGTGCCTTGCGCTAGCTACTGATGTAAGACCATATTTATGTAAGTTAGCTTCGTTGTCTATATATATGTATGTGTCTGTATTGCATATGTATGTATATGTATATATATATATATATATATATATATATATATATATATGTATGTATATGTGTATATATGTGTATGTATGTATATATGTATATGTGTATGTATATGTATGTATATAGGTATATATATACATATGTACATGTCCGTATGTATATGTTTATATATACGTATTATTCGTATGTATATATGTATATGTGCACGTGTTTGTACATGTATATCATATATACATGTTTGTTTGTGTGTATATTTATGTATATATATTACGCTTTTGTATGTTTGTATATATTTCTTTTTACTTTTCATTTCTCTTGTTTATCTAGCTGTTAAGTATATTTGTTATTGTTATAATTATATTACTTATATCTATAGTTCTTTTTCGAATTTCTGTCAATTTTTCCCTAGTTTATATTAATTTTTCAATATTCATTCTGTAGATCCACTGATGATGACATAAAATACTATGTCGAAACGTTTGGAAACATTAAAGATTAACTTCTAAATCTTTGCCTTTTATTTGATGTATGCCCTTGAAGAACTTACTCATATATATATATATATATATATATATAATAATATATATATATATATATATATAATATATATATATATATCTTATATATGAAATTCTTCTGTAACAATGTAAGTTTCATTAATCCTCCTAAACTATAATTCGGATTTTCATGAAATATAGTTAGATTGTAGAAATAAATGGAAAAAATTACAAAAAACCGCTTATCATTGTTTGACCTTTAAAATATTTAAGGCATGGTTTGACATTAAAAACAAATGACAACTGTCATTTGCCAAACATTTCTATTCACTTATAGGCTAAGGCAATATTAAAATATAATAAATTCATGATTAAAAATAAAGAAAATGTAATGTCTACCTTATTATTGCCAAAAAAGAAGCTGAGATGTGCTAAAAATTAAAATAATATAAGATTTAGTATAAGATACAGTCAACATCTGACAGATGATGCAGTCTGCGCATGCGTCTCGCGCATAAAACTTAGCCTACAATTCACTTTGACTGATTATTATTTTTTAACTTTTAAATGCAGTCGTGTTTTGCCTAAACAATTATTTAAAAGTTTCATTGTGTCTAAAATTCATATGTTTGGCATTGGATACGAAATATTTACTCAAGACAATGGAGCATTTTGGGTCTGAATATTTTTAATGTGCTTCAATTTGCAAGAAATTTTGGAATTAGGTTCATCTTACTCTCAAGTTTAAAAATAAAAATAATTTAGGATCATTTGCCACTTCCCGGGGGGATGACATCTCTTTTCAGTGGTTCAATTGTATCTCTTTCAAACTAACGTCGGTTATCGATAAAAGAACTAATTAGAATAGAAAAATGCTTAATAATGTTTTCCAAAAAAGAAATTACTTTTCAAGTTACTGGCTACTGAAAATTTGTTGTTTTTTGCGTTTTTCATCGTTTTTTGCAATTATTTCTAAAAATATACATTTAAACGAAAATCATGTAATGAACAAAATTATATCAATCAAAATCCTAATAAATCGGTGTTCTATAAATTGTTCTAGGAACAATATTAGGCTAGATATAGGGTTTTATAGTAGTCAAAATAAGTTTTAAAATTAGTACTTCTGCGTGTAAGATGAGTGAGCTATCATGCAGATAAAAGACGCATACAATATTTTTTTCGTTTAAAGCAAATAGTTTTTGAGTGCCATTTCCACCAAAATTAAAAATAATCGTATTCCCTCTGGAATCAACTTGGTTTAAGAGATTTTGACGGGTTCTAGAAAATACCATAACTTTAGTGCAAAGGATTTCCAAAATGCTCATCATTTCATGAAAAAAAATCTGTTTAAAAAAATAAAAAATACGAATAAAGGTATATAAATGAAAATTCAAGGTCTTTTACTGACCAATTATTGCTTTTTATTATTTTTCTGTTACACAAATATTGATAGTGTACAACCAGAGTGTCTTTCGAGTCCTTCAATCCGTTGCCATTTCAAAATAAGAGAAATTACGGTAAAATTTATGATAGAGAAAGTTGTAGCTCATTTAATTACCTTTAAAATAGTGTATTGCAAGTATTGATAAAATCAGAATTAAAAGAGTTATAATTCAATTAATTCGGTGGGTGGTGACGGAGTGCAAATTGTTTTTACTTCTGAACTTAAGATTAAGATTAGCCTATTTCCGACACACGGTTTTTTCCTCTCCATTTACTACAATTTTGTTGATCGTAGGTTGAATAGAGCACATGTGAACAGGATTTGACAAATTAATTCACTTCAAATATAAACTTAAGTAATAATGTATATAAATTTATTAGTGAGAAAAATGTAATTTAGATATAAAAATTACTAAAAGCCAGTTGAAATATGGTACAAATATATAAAAATTATAAGCAACATTTTTGAAGCCATTATTTTGGGTAGAAAAAACCAGTGTGATATTGTACCTTTACCGGGAATCCTATTTATTAATTCTTTATGGATTTGTTATACCCTTTAAAAGACTTCAATTTTCAACACGTGTAAAAAATGCTATAAATCACAAAGGCAGGCGATGATTTTTTGTGTGATACATTTGGAAATTCAATGTTTTAGTCGTGAATAAACAAAAAATCATTCATTTTTATATCCACACCTACAAGTATGACTAAAAAATTGTATAACCCTTGACATTAAAATAAATTGGGCTATTGGAAATAAATTTGTGGTTTAAATTGTTTAATTTTTATTATATAATTTTATTGAACATATTTCAATATTTGTTAAAGGGATAATTAAAGTGTTAACTGTGGGAATTGAGAATCATCATTTTATTTTAAGCAGTTCTACAGTCACTCATTTATTGATGTAAATAGTAATTCGAAAAACAATAATTATTAATTTTAACTGAACGGTAAATATTAGTACAGGATATTGAAAAAATGCAGAATTGGGTACAGGACAACGTCTGTCGGGTCATCTAGTATATATATATATATATATATATATATATATATATATATATCTTTACACGGTTACAAACTTAAAAAATAAATCCTTTTTCGTAATTCACAAATGTGCAAACCATAAATTAATATTACCGCCCGGCCGAAGGATCTGACATCTGATTCCGTGACAAAAATTCATTACAGATAGTTACTATTACGAGCTACAGTGAACGCGCCCTGGCATGTCTCCAATGAAACAATTCATCGAGACCTAAACATCAAATATATTCAGGAAGTTATCAAGGAGAAAAGTACAAAATATCATCAAAAGAGCGCATACCAACACTCTAATAATAGATCTACTGAAACAAGTACCAACGAGAAGATTAAAAAGAAAGTGGCCGCAAGATTTAATGAATTAACTATCAATATATTTATGTAAGGAAATTCCCCACTGGGGAAATTTCTAAAAACCCTGTACCCGTTAGCAAATAACCTCATTGAACCCAAGGTTCAGATTGGTTATAAGAAATAAATTAAAAAAAAAAAAAAAGTAGTTACTATGATAATTGAACACAAGTTACTTAAATTTAACACTTTCCACTCGGGAGCCTGACTACTCGACGGTGCGCAGCGCTCGGTATATTATAGTGCTATACATAGCTCTCAACTCGGAATTTTTTTTTTGTATCGGATTTTTTTAAAATGTGGTAATATAGCTTTGAAATATCGTTAGTATAATGAAAAAGAAAATTTGAAAAAAATTAAAAAATATGATACAAACCATGTTATTGTTTAAAAAATCGTTTTTTACACAGATGTTTATAAAAATTAATTGATAAAAATTATATCAAATATATTCTGAATAAAAACTACATAAAAAAATTAAAAAAAACAATATTCTTGGAGAGTAGACACGGTTATCGTGCCCATATTAACCCTCCGTCGGGCGCAGTCCAATGTACAGAATCGGGCGCAGTGTATCTGACAGATACAGATTATAAATATATTGACAGGAGGCTTATAGTTTTATATATTTTTATTTAATTTGCGCTTTTACAATGCTGAATATGTATATTATGTGTAAACAAAAACAAAATATATATTAGATCAATATTATTTTTATAATATAGCAAAATATAAAAATCCGTACATGCACTCAAAATGCTAGACGCACAAACCTTACTTTTTCTGAAATGAATAATTTAATTAATTATATTTGGTATACTACCAATGAAATGCGTATGATAATTTATAATAATAGTTTATTAACAGTTTATGTACAGAGATATCTTATCGCGACAACTACCCGGGACCGACTGCCTGTTGAGCAATCTATACGCGCCATCCGGCACGACCCCTACGACGGCGACGTTGCCATACGCCTACAGTACTCCCCCTCTAGTGACGAAGTTCACGAAAATCCGGCCTGCCAAAAATCCGGAAACCGAACTCGCCGTCCTCGTCTTATTGAAGAGTTTGGTTGTGCAACTGGCTCAGGCTCTGTCGGGCTCAACGGCTGAGATCTGCTGTTGTTGTCAGATTCTCGCTGGATTGTTTGCGGAATCTCATTAGACTGCGACGGAACGGATTCAGCATTTTCTTCTGGCGCTAGTGTGTATGCTGGCTTCAAACGGTCGATAGATATGGTGATATCTTTGCCACGCATACATACCACAAAAGACTTTGCTCATCTGGACTTTACCTCAAAGGGACCTTCATATGTGTTCTGCAGAGTCTCTTTGGGCCGTCGTTTCGAACGAAAACGCTCTCCGCAGTCGCTAAATCTTTAAAGACAAATGTTCTCTTCTGGCCATGTCGCGTTCCATTGATGGGGCATATCTTTTGCATGTGGTCACGCAGGTTATTTACAAAGTTTCTTTCGCCGTAATCACTCGTCGGTGTTACGTGTAGCATTGGTCCAGGCAATCGCAAGGCTTCGCCATATACCATTTCCGCAACAGTAGCTTGCAAATCCTCTTTCCATGCTGCACGAATTCCTAACATAACCGTCGGTAATATTTCTGTCCATCTTTCACTGCTATGGCATCTGATAGCTGCTTTGAGCTGGCGGTGGATCTTTCAACGATCCCATTGGCTTCGGGATGGTATGCCGTAGTCTTGTAATGACTCGTGCCAAGCAGCTGATTCAATTCACTGAATATTCGTGACTCGAACTGCCTTCCTGGTCCGACGTTAGCCGCAGCGGTATACCAAATCTTGCAATCCAATTGGAATAGAAGGCTCGCGCTACGGTGGAAGCTTCTTGGTCTCTAATTGGAATTGCTTCCGGCAATCTCGAAAATCTGTCGACGCATGTCAGGCAATACCGATATCCTTCTGACAATGGCATTATCACTATATCGATATGCACGTGCTCAAATCTACCCGATGGAAGTTCAAATTGTCCAGTTGGGGTTTGCACGTGCCTACTGACTTTTGCACGCTGACATGCGACGCAACATCGAGCCCACTCGCGGCAATCCCGTTTGATGTACGGCCACACATATCTTTGTGTAACTAGCTTAATCATAGCATTCATACCAGGGTGTGACAATCCGTGTAAGCTATCAAACACCGCCCGCCGTAACTTTCTTGGAACATACGGTCTAGCTGTTCGCGTAGAGATGTCGCACAAGACTGACACGTCTTGGTCCTCAAATCGAATAAGTTTCAGTTTGAGCGACGTGTTGTTTTCGGTGCGCAACTTAGCTATTTCTTCATCTATTCTCTGCTCCGCTGCTAATAACTTCATATCTATTCCGGCACTTCTTAGAGACTCCACCCGCGATAATGCGTCGGCGACAACATTTTTCTCTCCTGACATATGACGTATATCGGTCGAAAATTGGGCGATGAAGTCTAAATATCGGAATTGACGAGGCGAACACTGACTATCCTTTTTGACAAATGCGAACACTATTGGTTTATGGTCAGTAAAAATGGTAAAAGTTCTTGCCTCAACCATGTGACGAAAGTATTTCACCGCTTCATACACTGCGAGTAGTTCACGATCGTAAGTTGCGTATTTTCGTTCAGTTGTGCTCAGTTTTCGCGAAAAGAATGCCAAGGGTTGCCAGCTGTTAGCGACCTGCTGCTGTAATGAGGCTCCAATGGAATGTCCTGAAGCGTCGCAGAAAATAGCTAAATGAGCATTAGCGTGTGGGTGGGATAGTAGTGCTGCTTGAGCCAGACTCTTTTTACACGCATCAAACGCAGCTGACGTATGCGCTGTCCACTCTACCGGGGTTTTGCTTTTCGGATCTCCACGCAGAAACTCATTTAACGGTGCTTGAATTTGAGCGGCATTTGGTATGAACCTTCTATAAAAGTTTAGCATGCCCAAAAACCGCCTCAGCTCTTGCATTGTCGCTGGCTTTGTGAATATCCTAATAGCTTCAACCTTCTCTGGCAAGGGGCGAGTACCCTCAGCCGAAACTTCATATCCCAAAAACTTCACACTTGTTTGGCCAAACACACATTTAGCTGGGTTTATTACCACTCCAAATTCCAGAAGTTTACCAAACAGTGTCTCTAGGTGCGCCATATGTTCTTCCTCGGACGACGAAGCTACAAGAATGTCATCGATGTAGGCGTAACAAAAATCTAACCCTTGCAACACCTCATCGATAAATCTCTGGAATGTTTGCGCGGCGTTGCGCAATCCAAACGTCATGTACGGAAATTCATATAGTCCAAACGGTGTTGTAATAGCGGTTTTTGCAATATCTTCTTCCGCCACCGGAATTTGGTTAAACGCTTTCACCAAGTCTATAGTCGAGAATATAGTTTTTCCGTCTAAGGCTTGGGCGAAATCATAAATATGGCGTACTGGATATTTGTCAGGCTTCGTTCGCGCATTCAAACCTCTATAATCGCCACATGGACGCCACTCATCACACCCTTTTGGAACCATATGTAGCGGGGCTGCCCAACAACTTTTCGATGGTCGAGCCGTTCCTAATTTCAGCATAGCTTCAAACTCCTTTCTAGCAGCCAGTAGTCTGTCCGGAGCTAATCTCCGCGGTTTTTGAACCACCGGCGGTCCAGGACTTGTTTCTATATGGTGCTGCATCGCGTGCTTGCGTAACCTAACAGCGCCGTCTGGTCGTGTTAAACCAGGAAACTTTTCAAGCAACTTATGGTACGCCGTTGAACCCGTTGCCACCTTTATAGTCGCTATTGATCCCGCTGCAATATCCGCCTGCGCCGTTAATCCTGTCATAGCATCCGTTATTTGACGATTTTTCACATCCACAATCAAACCGTAGTAAGCGAGAAAATCTACACCAATTATTGGTTGCGTAACGTCTGCTATAATGAAGTTCCATGACAGGTCGCGACGTAGCCCAAGATCAACCACCATTGCCACCGTACCATAGGTTGCAATCGTCGTATTATTTGCGGCGGCTAGCTGGTATGCAATCCTCTTCCTATTTGGATTGCATAATAATGAGCGCGGAAACGCTGAAACATCCGACCCCGTATCAATCAGGTATGACACCTGACTCTTTCTGTTACTTAGGCAAACACGGCGGCTTATCTGTCTCTCTGGGTAAATCGTTTGCCGCTAATAACGATGGCCCACGGAGTTTTCCGAACGCATGTCGCACGGCGATCGACGTCTCGTTGCATTCCGACCGAACCGTCGATGATATTCGCAAAGCGTTCGTACGCGCTCTTCCGAACCTGACCGAGTGCTTGCGGGCGTACGCGACCTGCGCCTACGGTGAAGGGATGAACCGTCTCGTCGGTCCTCTACCTGCTTTCTCAAGTCAGAAATCTCGGCTCGCATGTTCCGCAATTCTGACGCGATGTTGCCGTAAAAATCGTCGTGCGCTGATGTGCTTGCAATCGCCATTGTTGTTGCACCCGATGCTGACTCTAATTCCATAATTCTGTCGGCGGCTTTTGCATTCAAATCTATGTCACTGTTTTCCCGTATAGATATTAATGCTTACACATGCGTAGGCAATCGCGACGACCACATTAAGTTCAGCATTTCTTTTGAAACAGCTGAACCGCTAATGAGCGTAGGTGCCGTAAAAACTGTGATGGAGTTCTATCACCCATTTCCTGACCTTCCAACAACTGGCGTAGCTTTGTTTCCTCGAAATGCCATACCGTTTCAACAATTCCTTTTTCAACGCACTATATGGATTATCTTTAGGGGGTTTCAGAATTATATTGCGAACTTCTGACGCATACCGCGGGTCCAACTTACTAACGACCGTATGAAATTTTGAACTTTCATCCTTCACATTAGCCTGCACAAACACACTTTCCGCTAAAGCAAACCACAACTCTGGGTCCTGCTCGTAAAAATGTGGCAAATTTACGTTATCGCGGGGCACTACTACTGGCGTACTCATGTTTTCCACTGCACTTAACTTTTTCGCACGAGAGTTCATTTAAAAATAACACACACACACACACTAAATCACGTCGAGGTCACCACTTTGGTATACTACCAATGAAATGCGTATGATAATTTATAATAATAGTTTATTAACAGTTTATGTACAGAGATATCTTATCGCGACAACTACCCGGAACCGACTGCCTGTTGAGCAATCTATACGCGCCATCCGGCACGACCCTTACGACGGCGACGTTTGCCATACGCCTACATATATGAAAACAATTGTCAGATTCTGTTGGAATGTTTATACAAAGACTATATAAACAATTGGGACAGTAAAAACTTAGTGTTTTTTGTCATTTTGTACGTCAAATAGAATTTGGCTTAGTGCATTTTTTTTAAACAAAATTGCTACTAGCAAAATATGCGAAGTTCAAAGATAATCTAATATGGACGAATAAATAGTAGACATAAAATAACGAGGCTACTGAGATATGGAGATCTCGATGACATCAAATTATGGAGAAACATGCTAAAATGTTGGCCCTGTATCTGTCAGATCGGCTGCGCCCGACGGAGGGTTAAGAAAAACCCCAACAATATCGTCATTTTTTTATTACACGTGTGGGAACCATCTAAATACGAGGTTGGACAACTGATGGCGCCACAAGTTTATGCCTCAACTGCAATTGTCACCGCTTGTGGGACCCGCCTACGTAGCACCAGATGTCACCACGATAAACCCTATAGACATCCCCACTCCTTGGCGCTTAGAGTATTTAACGCATAGCGCAACACTGAGAAATCCTCTTTTTCACTTCAACCATCAAGGAGTCAACAAGTACTGACTTGGGACCACGGACAAGTAGCCAGCCGAAAGAAGCAATACTAAGTTCTAATTTCAATGTAAATATTAGATATATAATAAATAATATTATATTTAATATTTGAATTATTTGAGTGGAATATATGTGGAACGATACCCACATAATTGGTGACCCCGACGTGATATTCTGATCTGAAGATGGAAAAATCAGGTAAGAATTCTGATAAAACGCCTTCCAAGACACCGAAGGGTTCGGCATCTGAACCTGCCTCAAATCATGTATCCACAAACGACACAATTAACCGGTTGCAGTAAAAATACCACCGTTCTGGAACAATAGCCGGACCTATGGTTTGCGCAAGTCGAAGCGCAGTTCGAAATTGCTTCAATAACAAACGAAAACACAAATTTTTTTTATGTAGTCGCCCACCTGGAAGAGAAGAACGCACGCGAAGTGGAGGACGTGATTCGTGAGCCACCAGCAGAGAATCCCTATTCTTATTTAAAAGAAGTCCTCGTAAGCAGACTATGTGCATCAGAAGAGACTAGGATCAAACAGCTACTTTCGGAGGAAGAATTAGGGGATCGCAGTCCATCACAATTTTTGCGACATCTTCGCTCCTTGGCCGGTCACACAAAAATAGGTGAAACAATATTCAAATCTTTATGGATACAACGGCTGCCTGCATTCGTTCGCGGCATTTTACAAATCCAAAGTGACCTACCTTTAGATAAATTGGCAATCACAGCGGACAAAATTCTAGAAGCTCAACCGTTGGTCCCGCATGTAGACTCAACAAAGCAGACGCACCACAATCAATCTACCGACATCCACTACTAAAACACCCTGGAGGAATTAACAAAACAGGTACAAAATTTGCAAGAACAAATTCGACGTTTAGGTAGATCAAGATCGAGAAGCAGCGAACGACAAGAAACCACGAAATGCTGGTATCATCAGCAATTTGGAAAAAGGCGAAAAAATGTCAAAACCATGTACGTGGAAACATATAGCAGAATACGCAGCACAAAAAAACGAGGAAACCGATCATAGTGGCGACACTGATCATCAATCCGCTAAAGGTCGCCTTTTTGTTTTTGATTAGAACAATAACATTAAATTTCTTGTAGATACCGGTTCAGAGGTTTCATGCTACCCCAGTAGAGCCTTCAGTAAATGCAACAAATCAGAGTATGAACTACAAGCTGCCAATGGTACCCCAATTCGAACGTACGGACCAAAGAATTTGCGTCTTAATCTCGGGCTGCGGAGGCTATTTGACTGGAAATTCATTATCGCAGACGTGGAACACACCAATAATAGGTTCGGATTTCTTAGCATTTTTTGGGCTTCTACCAGACTGCCGAAATAAACGCCTAGTCGATGGAAGAACCGGGTTACACACCGCGTGTGTAACTCATACATCACACCAAGAAAGCGTTAAAACACTCATACACAAGGATCCGACAATTCAGAAACTACTATCAGAATTTCCAAATCTAATCAAACCATCTGGCACACAGCGTCAACCACTCCACAGCACAAGACATTCCATTATCACAACGCCAGGCCCACCTGTAACATGCCGTCCACGTCGTCTAGCACCAGACCGATACCAGATTGCCAAGGATGAATTTGAATCAATGCTGCAAGAAGGCACAGCACGTCGATCAAAAAGTCCTTGGTCTTCCCCATTACACCTGGTCAAAAAGAGAGATGGAGGGTGGCGACCGTGCGGCGACTATCGCGCA